>NC_136953.1:17096300-17099033 GCF_949987615.1 Pollachius pollachius
ATTCAAAGTGCTTGGCACTTGGTTCTATGAACATCCTTAATGTACCAAAATGTTGACAAATTTACTTGTTGTAAGTCACTGTGTAAATAGAGTCTGCTAAATTTCCTCAATCTAAATCTAAATCTGAATCTTAATCCTATCTGACACCTCACGGATATCAATTCTGTTTCAACACTCATGTCCGTCACTCTTCTCATTCTCAAGGTAATTCCTGCCTCCATGTGAATCACCCAATCCTGTCTCTCTCTCTCTCTCTCTCTCTCTCTCTCTCTGCCTCTCTCTCTCCCCCGCCCCCCCCTCTCTCTGTCTCTGTCTCTCTCTCTCTCTCTCTCTTTCTCTCTCTCTCTCTGTCTCTCTGTCTCTCTCGCTCTCTCCCACCCCCCCCTCCCTCTCTTCCCCCCTCTCTCCCTATCTCCCCCCTCTCTCTCCCTCTCTCCCCCCCCTCTCTCTCCCTCTCTTCCCCCCTCTCTCTCTCTCCCCCCTCTCTCTCTCTCCCTCTCTCTCCCCCCTCTCTCTCCCTCTCTCTCCCCCCCTCTCTCTCTCCTCTCTCTCCCCCCTCTCTCTCTCCCCCCCCTCTCTCTCTCTCTCTCTCTCTCTCCCTCTCTCCCCCTCTCTCTCTCTCCCCCTCTCTCTCTCTCCCCCCCCCTCTCTCTCTCCCCCTCTCTCTCTCTCCCCCTCTCTCTCTCTCTCTCTCTCTCTCTCTCTCTCCCTCTCTCCCCCTCTCTCTCTCTCTCCCCCTCCCTCTCTCTCTCTCTCTCTCCCTCTCTCCCCCCCCCTCTCTCTCTCTCTCTCTCTCTCTCTCTCTCCCTCTCTCCCCCCCCCCCTCTCTCCCCCTCTCTCTCTCTCTCTCCCTCTCTCTCCCCCTCTCTCTCTCTCCATTCTCAGCGGTGTCGCCGGGCCACTCCCCCCCCATCTCCCCCTACGGGGAGATCTTCCTGGGCAACAACCCCCCTGAGGGCCCCGCTGCGGTAAGGCCCCTGGGACCCCCCACGCTGCACACAGGGGCCGCTCTACCCCCCCCTGCTGACATCACTGCGGGGGGATGATGGATGAGTCCTCCTGCCCACAAAGTGGCCTGGCCAACCGGCGGGCCGGCCCATCCATCACACATCAGGGCGGGCACACACCACTTGTGATGTCACAAACCGGGAGATTTGGTTACAGGCTTGTAATGGCCAATCACCATCACGCCTGGATGTGAATAGTGGGATCTCCAAGGTGTTGGCGCCCCACGAAAAGTCTCAGAGCTGTCTCTACGCGGGATTGCGTTCAAACACACGACACACACTTTCCCCTCCTCTTATCCTCGCGGCGGTTCTGAACCCAGAGGAAGATCTGTGCGCCGGCTTCGCGCTGTTGCCCTTTGAGGTTAATGGAAATGTCGCGGAGCAGCTCAGCTAAGCTATACAAGCTACCGTGCTAAAATGATGAATGGGTCTCGGCCACCAAGATGTCTGCTTGTGAGAGAGGGGGAGAGAAAAAATAAGATTTATATCATGAGTAGAAATATGTGGAGCTTATGTGTGTGTTTATCTGCCCAGGAGCGGAGCCTGGAGAAGTGCTTTCCGCCGGTGGCCAAGAAGAAGCAGAAGAGATTGAGGTAAGATGTGTCGACGTCACACTTCTGCATGCAGTGTGATGTCGCCATGTTCTCTGGTGGCGTGTGAGGCCATGCAGGCGGCGTCTTACACAGGGAGAATAGAGGAAGGAGAGAGCCCGCGTCTGATGCAAACCCTTCTATAAGAGGCAGCTCGTAAAGCAGAACTCCATTATTAACTGCCTCGCCGCCAAAGCCTTTGATAGCTTGTTGAAACGGACAAGCCCTGCATTAGCTCATGTGCATGAAATATGCAAAAGACCATCAGCCGTGGTTTGAACAGTAAAGCTGGTCCTCACAGCCCGGTCTCTGGGGCTTTGAGCCCAGCGAGAGAGCGCTCCGTCCTGCAGGGAATAGCACCCGCCTCTGGTCTGTTTGGGTTCTAGGCCCCGTGCAGACAGACAGACAGACAGACAGACAGACAGACAGGCCCTCAATGTCCCGCTCTGCTCCGCCCCTTTCAGAAAGAAGTCTGATAAGAGGAAGGGGGGGAGAGGAAAGGAGGGGGGTCGCCCAGCCTCCCCGGGGGTCCCGCCCCCCCCGACCCCTACGCCGACCCCTACTCCACCGTGGACGATTGCACCCCCGCCTGGAGGGCCTCCGCCAAGACCGCCGTCACCCGCGGCAACCGACGCCATGCCACCCGGGCCCAGGAAGGCCTCGGACCCCCCGGGGGCCCCGGGGGGGGGCGGGACAGCCGATGGCCCCGACCCGGACGCGGACATCTCGCCCTAACGCCTGCTCTACGGCGCCCCCCACACGCCGGTGTCCGGGCGGGCTGGCTGGACAAGCTGTCCCCCCACAGGTGCGTTCCCCCCCCCCCCCCAGACCGGCCAGTAGGGACGCTGAGTGCTAGACCACGTCAGGGCCCCCCCCAGAGGGACCTGAGTGCTAGACCACGTCAGGGCCCCCCCCAGAGGGACGCTGAGTGCTAGACCACGTCAGGGCCCCCCCCAGAGGGACCTGAGTCCTAGACCACGTCAGGGCCCCCCCCAGAGGGACGCTGAGTGCTAGAGACCACGTCAGGGCCCCCCCCCAGAGGGACCTGAGTCCTAGACCCGCAGCCTGTCTGTTTGCGTGCCGTGTGACCCGCCCGAGTTGGAGAGGTACTTCTAGGTGGAAACACGACGTGCCTG
>NC_136953.1:17099233-17116733 GCF_949987615.1 Pollachius pollachius
GCCTATTTAGCATAGTCTGATTATACTGGAATCAATTCATCCAGTTTATCACACACTCACATCTGAAGGCTCCTTGCCTCTCTGACCACCATCCCTTTCCCTCCCCCTTCCCCTCTCTCCCCCTTCCTCCCTAACTCTCTCTCTCCCCTCCCTCCCCCTTCCTCTCTCTCCCCCACCCTCCCTCCCTCTCTCTCTCTCTCTCTCTCTCTCTCTCTCTCTCTCCATCTCTTTCTCCCCTCCCTCCCTCTCTCTCCCCTCTCTCTGTCTCTCTCTCTCTCCCTCCCTCTCTGTCTCTCTCTCCCCTCCCTCCCCCTCCCTCTCTCTCTCCCCCCACCCCTCTCTCCATGGAGTGCTTATTGGAGCTACCAGGAGGCGGACGGTACAGGCCAGGTAACGAGCGGTCGGGGGCGGGGCCGTCCTGCCGCAGCATCCTTGCTCTAATTGGCTGAGAGGGATGAGGGTCGTTAAGAAAAAAAATGGCGACTGGGCTGCCCTGTGTGTGTGTGTGTGTGTGTGTGTGTGTGTGTGTGTGTCTGTGTGTGTGTGTGTCCGTGTGTCCGTGTGTGTGTGGCACAAGGGCAGCAAGCAAACACACACATGATCCTTTTTTTCACCTATAAATCATATTCACCAACATTTGTGGAATCCATTCTGACAGAAGAGGGTATTGACACACACGCACACACACACACACTGTATGTGTTTGAGTGTGTTGGTTCCTCTGTTTTCATTTCGTCTGGTAACCTAGCCGATTGTCTCTGGCCCCTGCTGCCTGTGGGGCCGTGCGGGCCCCCAGTGGGGCCCCCAGTGGGGCCCCGAGTGGGGCCCCGAGTGGGGCCCCCAGCGGCTCTGATGCTGCAGCCAGACGAAAGCCTTGTGTCCAGGGGCCACGCAGCACTATGTAGGTCAGAGTCGTTTAGTGGTTTCACCGTGGACCGCGCGGTCCGGCAGGAACTTTTAATATCATTTAGTCTATTCTGAGGAATGCTCCCCACTCCACGTTCATTCATTCATATTTAATGTGGCTAACTCTTTCCCCTCATCCCTCCACGAGAGCTCTCTCTCTCTCTCTCTCTCTGTCTCTGTCTCTCTCTCTCTCTCTGGCTCTCTCTCTCTCCCCTCTCTCTCTCTCTCTCTCTCCCCTCTCTCTCTCTCTCTCTCTCTCTCTCTGGCTGTCTCTCTCTCTCTCTCTCTCTCTCTCTCTCTCTCTGTCTCTCTCTCTCTCTCTCCCCTCTCTCTCTCTCTCTCCCCCCTCTCCCCCCCTCTCCCCCTCAGCTGAAGGTTCCTTGTAGCGTGGTTAAATCCCCAGTAATCCGGGCCCCTGAGTCCCTCAGTGCATTGTTCTACAGGACGTCCCTCCCAGCCGATGAACAGACGGGAGCCCTTGCCTGCGTTTTGTCGGTGGAATCCTCTAGCTCTACGTGAGGAGAGAGGGCTGATCTGGGTTAAACACGGGGGGAAGATAAACAGTAGCGCTGAAACGGCTCTGAAATATACGCATGGAAACACACCCCCCCCCCCCCCCCCACACACTCATACTGCCAAGCGGCGCAGAGAGGAGCTTGTGTTTCGTATCTAATTAGTTTGATAAATCATCTGAAAAAAAACATGAAATTCTTCCAGCGCTTCCTCAGACTCCCACCGCCTGCTCCGAGGTCTGGCAGCCATTTCCATAAAAGAACAGAAACATTAACCCCCGCCCGTCCATCAGCCGCAGCCTGCGTCTCACTCCTGTGCTTTCCCGCTCTTTTGTGCGCTGTAATGAGGCTAAACAGTTGGAAGAGGACGGCGGACGACATGCACTGAGGCTGGCAGTGATGGCTCTGCGTGAGGCAGCCGTGTTGTGTGTTTAGTGTGTGACTGGCATGCTGCTCTGCATCCACTCTCCAACCACACACACACTGACACATGCATGCACATTCTCACAACCACACGCACACAAATATCTCTCTCAGTATTTACATGTTATTCGCTCTGCCTCAATGTCTCCCACTTCAACTCTCTCAAACTTCTCAATGTCTCACTCTCCCCATAACTTCTCAATGTCTCACTCTCCCTATAACCTCTCATTTCTCACTCTTGCTATAACTTCTCAATGTCTCACTCTCCCTATCACTTCTCAATGTCTCACTCTCCCTATCACTTCTCAATGTCTCACTCTCCCCATAACTTCTCAATGTCTCACTCTCCCTATCACTTCTCAATGTCTCACTCTCCCCATAACTTCTCAATGTCTCACTCCCTATAACCTCTCATTTCTCACTCTTGCTATAACTTCTCAATGTCTCACTCTCCCTATCACTTCTCAATGTCTCACTCTCCCTATCATTTCTCAATGTCTCACTCTACCTATCACTTGTCAATGTCTCACTCTACCTATAAATTTTCAATGCCTCACTCTCTCTCTTTAACTTCTCAACATCCTAAGCTCACCTCTCACTTCTAAACTTCCCACTCTCTCTACTTTTACGAATACCAAAGTTGCTTTTCGTGATCTGGCTTTCTGTTTCTCAAAGCTCTGCACCTAGCAGACACACACACACTCACACAGACACACACACACACACACAGAAACACACACACACACACACACACACACACACACAGAAACACACACACACACACACACACACACACACACACATAACCCCCCCCCCCCCCCCCCCCCCCAAAATAAGTGACTCAGAAACAGTGCCTCAGTCGCTCTGTCGGCCCATTGATGGAACAGGACAGTTTGAGGGTGACAGTTTAGAGCTGCCCATTGATTGGAGCAAAACAGCATCAATCAGGATATTAGAATGACAGCTAACTGTTTCCTCACTAACCTCCACCTCAGGGACTGGAGAGAGCGCTGTTTATTCCTCTGACTCCAGATCAGGTCCCAGAACGTTCTATAGAATAAAACATTCACCAGACCACGTAGAATCGGATTACCATAACATCTGATCTTTATAGAATCGTATCTGACTACATCACCTTTAGCTTGCAGCTTTATAAGGACTCATACCTAGTAAACATTGGGTATATAAAAATGAAAATGTCAGGGAAAGGTAATCAGCATTTGAAGGATCCCCTCTCCCCTGTGTGTGTGTTAGATCAACTCCCAAACAAGTGGTGGTCTGAGCATAACTTGAAGGTCTGGATTCAGCGCCCTGAATGTCCCGGTCTAACCTGAAGGCCTGATGGACCTGAAGGTCTGGGTTCAGTACCCTGAACGTCCCGGTCTTACCTGAAGGTCTGGGTTCAGCACCCTGAACGTCCCGGTCTAACCTGAAGGCCTGATGGAGCTGAAGGCCTGGGTTCAGTAGCCTGAACATCTCGTCTAGCCTGAAGGTTCTTGGTTCAGTACCCTGAACGTCCAGGTCTAACCTGAAGGTCTGGGTTCAGTACCCTGAACGTCCCGGTCTAACCTGAAGGTCTTGGTTCAGCGCCCTGAACGTCCCGGTCTAACCTGAAGGTCTGGGTTCAGTACCCTGAATGCTCCGTTCTAACCTGAGGGCCTGATGGACCTGAAGGTTCTTGGTTCAGTGCCCTGAACATCTCGTCTAGCCTGAAGGTTCTTGGTTCAGTGCCCTGAACATCTCGGTCTAACCTCTAATGAGCAGGAGACTCTCAGCCAGCTCCTTAATGACATCATGAAGTCCAGTAGAGCTGTCCTGATGAGGTCTGGACGGCCGACCACTGGAACCACTCCTCAAAGTTTGAGGAAACCCAGACATTGGCTAAATCCGGAGAGCCGGTCTAGACTAAACTGTAGGAGTTTATGTGTATTGATCCGATCAGAGCAGGAGAGCCCAATGGTACTATCGACGTTCTGCAAGGTCTGAAGGTTTTTACCCTGCTGCTCAGACCATGGGGAACAATTTCTCCTTTGAGATGGAAATTGGAAAGGAAAAAAATATTTTAGTATTGTACCATTTTCTTTGTTTATGTTTTATTTTCCTCCTCTGCTGTGTTTTGTCTGTTGAAGACAGAAAATGGGACTGACTTGATAAATAATTGTTACTGATTTTTGCAGCTTTTTTACCACATGGTTTTTCTGTGTGTGTGTGTGCGTGTGTGTGTGTGTGTGTGTGTGTGTGTGTGTGTGTTAAGGATTACAAAGCGGGCTTGGCCATCACAGAGGTGGATCTGACTGCTGCCACCATCAAAGATTTGGACCGCAAGAGCTTTGAAATCAACACACCCTTCAAGAACTTCTGGTGAGTTCCACTCACAGTGTGTAGAAGTCTGATTCACATAGAATAATTATTTTCTATAATTTTCTTTATAATCTAATCTTTATCTATTATATGAATCTGTAGCTGGGTCTATCCATTACGCCTTGAAGAACATTCAGATGCTGATTTAATTCAACACTTAAAATAATTCACAACATGAATCAAACAAATTTGATAGGACTTGTTCTAGAAACAACTAGATTAGATCTAGCACAAAACTAGCATGCATTGGGACTAGATCTTTATAACTAGACATAGAACAGGCACTAAACAGAACTAAACAGCCTCCATCACATCTCCAGTGGCTACACACACACACATGCACACGCACACACGCACGCACACCCCCTAGTAAAGCCTAATTGTCCATCGATGCCCAGTGTTGTCGCTGCACCGCTGTCCTAATAAGTGAGGAGGGTCCAGCGTGGTTATGGTATTCCTTCTGTCGTGATCTCCTCCTCCTCTCCATCTTCCCCTGTCCCTGGGGTCTGCTTGTACTACACTGTGGGTCAGCCTCTCTCTCTCTGGGCACTGTGCTCTGGGTCCACCCCCCTTCTCCCCGAGGCCCCCGTCGATCCCCCCCCTACCTCTCCCCCGAGACCCCCATCGATCCCCCACCCCCCCCCCCCCCCCGGGCTGTTCTGCTCAGCCCATTAGGATCCAAGGCCTCCGCGGACGACTGAGCAGGCCGGCCTTGTTCGCCACCGCGTGTTTCCCTGTTCACGCCCACCGCCGCCTCCTAACCTCGCCCCCTCCCGTCGGAACACCAGACCGGAGCCTCTCTCTCTCTCTCTCTCTCTCTCTCTCTCTCTCCCTCTCTCTCTCCCTCTCTCTCTCCCTCTCTCTCTCTCCCTCTCTCTCTCCCTCCCTCTCTCTCCCTCCCTTCCTCCCTCTCCCTCCCCCCCTCCTCCCTCCCTCTGCCTCTCGCCCCTCTCTCGCCCCCTCCCTTCCTCCCTCTCCCTCCACCCCTCCTCCTTCCCTCTCCTTCCCTCCTCCCTCCCTCCTCCCTCCCTCTCCCTCTCGCCCCTCTCTCGCCCCTCTCTCGCCCCTCTCTCGCCCGTCTTCTGAGCTCCCATCGACCTGTTTACGGCCGCTCCTCGGCCGCTTGTCTGCTTCGTTAGGGAGCGCTCCTCCTGTCTTAATTGTGGTTCGGGTTGACGTCGGCGCGGAGACGAACGGGCGGTGTGGCCGGGGTCGCCCTGCTTTGTTTTGATGAGGTGACGGCTGAGTGCCTTGTTGTCGTGGTTCCTGCCGCTTTAATTGAGTTTTTTCTCTCTTTTTAGAGTAGATCAAATCGATTCCCATCCCCGGGCGCCCGGCTACCTGCTGGAGGTGGGGGATTAGTGGCAACGGCTTCTAATTACGTTACGCCAACAGACACCCACACGCACACACATGGACACACACACGCACATGCATAGGCACGCACACGCATAGACACACACATGCACACGCATGGACACACACACGCACACGCACATAGACACACACACACACACGCATAGACACACACATACATGCACATGCATAGTTTCACACGCGCACGCCAACAGACACGCACACGCACACGCATAGACACACACACGCACGCCAACAGACACACACACGCACACGCATAGACACACACATGCACGGCAACAGACATACACACGCACACGCATAGACACACATGCGCACACGCATAGACAAACACACACACATCAACGACACACACACACACACGCACGGACACAGACACACAAACACAGACAGACAGACTGACAGATGCAAGCACACAGACACACACACACATACACGCACACACACATGCACACACTCATGCCCGCGCACTCACACACACATCACAGAAACACACGCACACACACACATTCTGTTTTGCCTAGGTGTTAAACCGAGCGAGCCTTAAGGGGGCGCTGGCAGACGGCCTTCCTCTGTGGGCGGGGCCAGCCTTCAGCCTCAGACCACTGGCCCCGCCCACACAGCGCTGGGCCGTGCATGCGTGTGTGTGTGTGTGTGCCTGTGTGTGTGTGTGTGTCTGTGCCTGTGTACCTGTGTGTGTGTGTGTGTGTGTGTGTGTGTGTGTGTGTGTGTGTGTGTGTGTGTCTGTGCCTGTGTACCTGTGTGTGTGTGTGTGTGTGTGTGTGAGTGTGTGTGTGCCTGTGTGTGTGTGTGTGTGTGTACCCGAGTGTTGGTGAGTTCTGTGGGTGTTCGAGCCGTAGCGTCTTCCTGGCGGTCCGGACCGGTTCAGCCAGGGGGGCGTTTGGTGATCTTAAACCCCGCCCCCGACCCGCCTGGCCCCACCCCTTGGCTCAGATAGACAGGCTGCGGCACACACAGCCGAACCCAATCAACCTATCGATCGTACTGGGGGGGGGGGGTTGTTCTCCTCCTCCCCACCTCCTCCTGGGGCTCCTCCTCCTCCTCTCCCCCTCTCTCCCTCTCCTCCTCTCCTCCTCTCCCCCTCTCTCCCTCTCCTCCTCCTCCTCTCCCCCTCTCTCCCTCTCTCCCTCTCCTCCTCTCCCCCTCTCTCCCTCTCCTCCTCTCCCCCTCTCTCCCTCTCCTCCGAGGCTTGAAGCTGTGTTGCCATGGAATCCGGTGGTCCCATTTCGTCTTCCTTAAGTGTGTCTTAACTCACTTTGGTGTTAGAGCTTTCTCTCTCTCTCTCTCTCTCTCTCTCCCCCTTCTCTCTTATACATGATATACTTAATATAAATGTATTGTTATACTTACCTCTCGATTGCCTTCTCTTTCTCTCTCTCTAGCTGTCAGTGAGTGTCTCTCTGCCTCCCTCTCTCTCTAGCTGTCAGTGACTGTCTCTCTGCCTCCCTCTCTCTCTAGCTGTCAGTGACTGTCTCTCTGCCCCCCTCTCTCTCTTGCTGTCAGTGAGTGTCTCTCTACCTCCCTCTCTCTCTAGCTGTCAGTGAGTGTCTCTCTGCCTCCCTCTCTCTCTAGCTGTCAGTGAGTGTCTCTCTGCCTCTCTCTCTCTCTAGCTGTCAGTGAGTGTCTCTCTGCCCCCCTCTCTCTCTCTAGCTGTCAGTGAGTGTCTCTCTCTTTCTCTCAGTGACACCCAGAGACACACATAGAAAGAGTGCTCGTTATCACAAAGTTTGCAGATTTATATTATTCAAGACACACACACACACACACACACACACACACACACACACACACACACACACACACACACACACACACACACACACTTGCACTGGCTCACACACTCAGACACACGTATGGAAAAGGGTTTGGAAGAACAGTGTCAAAGTCAAGTTAAGGTCTAAGGAGGAAGTTTACCTTTTCTAATGGTCTCATACTGAGAGTGGGTATACTGGACGGTGCCCGTTCAGCAGAGACTGTAATGTGTTTGTTCTGACCCAGAACCGTTCAGGTCCCAGAGCCAGTCGATGGAGTGTCCTGTCCTTTATAGGCTGCAGTCCACCTGAGGCCCATACACCCCCCTCCTCCCTGATCCATATCACCCATCGGCTCGCTGAAAACACTTGATATAGACACGGCACCTGGCAACCGGGCAGAATCTGCTCATAAGCAGCCCCCCCACCCCCCCTCTGTAACCGTAGAAACCCTTCATCTGCACTACGCACCTTTATTTGCTCCCTGGAAACAAATCAATAACAGAATGGGGTGGAGGTGGGCGGAGCCAGGCGGAGGTGGGCGGAGCTGGCTGGGGGTGGGCGGAGCTGGCTGGGGGTGGGCGGAGCTGGGTGGAGGTGGGCGGAGCCGGCTGGGATAGGGCGGAGCCGGTTGGTGCTGGGTGGAGCTGGGTGGAGGTGGGTGGAGGTGGGCGGAGCCGGTTGGAGCCGGGCGGAGCCGGGTGGGCGTCGTCTGAATCCTACAGTAGCAGAGACATCTCTCCACCGTGTGGCTGCAGCTTCGCGGCGGAGTCGGACGCCCAGAAGGCGGACTGGGTGGAGGCGCTGCAGGAGGCGCTCTGTGACTACGAGGTGGTGGACAAGATCTGGTCCAACGGCCCCAACCGGAGCTGCGCCGACTGCGGGGCGGCCTGGCCCGAGTGGGCGTCGGTCAACCTGGGCGTGGTCATCTGCAAGATGTGTGCAGGTAAGGGGAGGGGGACGGACGCACGGATGGAAGGACACTGTCTCTCTGTCTGTCTGTCTGTCTGTCTGTCTGTCGTCCTTCCTCTTTCTCTCACTCTCGATCCTTCCTCTCTCTCCCTCTGTTCTCGTAAACATTTTAATGATGCTGTTTAATTGCATACACTTAAAGTAATTATGACTCTGGGTCATTTAGTTTATAAGTTTAAGTAATACCATGCAAACTTTGGCATCGGTCAACATCACCGGTGGCATGCCTTCAAACCAATCAGTAGGCTTGGTTTGTCTCTGTCCACCGCTGGCAGGTAGCGTTATGACTTACCCTCGGACATCTGTTGACACAAACGTCCACCAATCACAAAGGTTGATTCACCCCTGCTCAGAGATTCACAGATCAACACACACGCATACACACTTTAATATACATACATACTCATACACACTTTAATATACATGCATACATACGCATACACACGTTAATATACATACAAAAATGCATACACACTTTAATACACATGCACACCCATACACACTTTAATATACATACACACCCATACACACTTTTATATACATACAAATGCATTCACACTTTAATACACACGCATACACACTTTAATATACATAAACACTTTCCACTTTAAATCAAAAGGTGTTAATGTATGCTTAAAACTCGCTGGCAATCCCTGGTCCGCTCCACACACACACACCTTGTGGTTAAAGTTGGACTCTGAGATGACTGGTGAACACTACGACACATTGGCTAGGTCTGCGGAGCGTAGCCGGTGGGGTCCAGGCTGCAGGAGGCGGTGGAGAACTGAACCGAGCACTCAAACAAAGCGCTCTTCTCTCGCTCGGCGCTGTATGGCCTTCTGTCTCTATGAGGAATACATTTTTCTATATTTATTACTGGACATGGTATGTGTGGAGGGAGAGAGAGAGAGAGCAAGAGAGACAGCCAGACAGACAGGCAGACAGAGAGACAGACAGACAGACTAACTATTCTGAAGGTCTCCCTCCTTTGGCGTGCAGCCTCTAGCGGGAGAGGATCCGGCTGATAAACCCTCTCTGGGGGTCTCTGGTCTGTGGCCCCTGGACCGGGTTATCTAAATGCCAGGGGCCCGGAGATAGGACAACAGCGGTGAGGGCCCCTGGAGGACGAGGGTGTGTGTGGTTATCTTCAGCTCATATCTGGAGGCCAGGCTGAGGCCGTCCCGGCGGTGAGCGCATGAGCTCGTGGCCCAGCAGTTCTTCAGGACGTTGGTCTGGTGAAGCTGAACACACACATGAGACAAACAATGAGGACACAACTTCAGAGTTTTAATAACACACTTTATTTGTATCAGACTCTTTCATAGTGTTTGTGAGAAGGTGCTGTGCGCGTTCGCAGATAAGTGAATAGCGTTGCGTCAACAAGTCTTGTGTGTCGTGAGGAGCCGGCGCCGAGACGCTCAGACATCGCCGGGTTTGTTGCCTCTTCCTGCCGCTCTTTGAGACGTTTGTCAAAACTTTATTAATGGCTTCATCTCTTTCCTCTCGGCATGTTGACAGGGGGCCCTCAAGCCCACCCCCTCCTTTCAAACAAACACTGAGGTGTGAATCCAAGCCCCCTCCTCCCCCTCTCCCCCTCTCCCTCTCTCTCTCTCTCTCTCACCCTCTCCCTCCTCTCTCCCCCCCATCACACACTCGCAGAAGTGTCATTTGCAATAAGCTCTGTTCTTAATTCAAAGTCACAATTTGGGCGGGGAGGAGGAGGGTGGTGGGGTGGGGGGGCCCTTCAGACGGAGGAAGCGCTTGTGACAGTTGCCGTGGCAACACAAAAACAACGCAGCAAAAGATGTGCTCCCTCTCTCTCTCTCGCTCTCGCTCTCTCTTTCTCGCCCCTTTCACTCTCTCTCTCTGTCTCTCTCTCTCGCTCTCTCTTTCTCGCCCCTCTCTCTCTCTCTCTCTCTCTCGCTCTCTCGCTCTCTCGCTCTCTCTCTCGCTCTCTCTTTCTCGCCCCTCTCTCTCTCTCTCTCTCTCTCTCTCTCTCTCTCTCTCTCGCTCTCTCTCAGGTTATTATTTGCAGCGGTTCTGTCCCTTGAGCCGGCAAACGAAATGTCACAGAGAAGAGCGAGCGTTTGAAAAGATCCCCACCTAACCCACCCATCATACACACACACGAGCACAAACACACATACACACACACAGACATACACACACACGAGAACACACACACACACACACACACACACACACACACACACACACACACACACACACACACACACACACACACACACACAGGAGAACACACACACACGCCCGCACATGAGCAAACGCCTGCACTCTCTCGCTGTCCAGAAGTCAGCAGCAAAGTTTTTAATTGGGGGTGAAACTATTGGCAGGTGGAGCTCTGAGGAGGTGAGAAGGTATTTTTAGGCTGTTTAGAGCTAGCACGGAGCTGGGCTATTTACTCTGCTTCTTATTTATTTATTTACAATATTTACAGTAGTTGTCAAAATGCGGCGGCTGCCAAACTTCAGTATCTAGTAGTAGCACTTCTCAGAAACTTTAACCTTATGCACAGCATATGGATATCGTTATGTATGTGACGGTATGCTGATGGTGTTCTGACAGCATGCTACGCGGCGTTGCTGGTGTTCTGGTCACAGCAGACCTCCGAGGCCGTTAATGTTTACTCGCCAGGCGAACTCCCACGCTGGGGAAAAGGCTTTCAACCAAAGAACCGCAACAATATCCTTCTTTTGTTCTGTGTGTGTGTGTTTGTGTGTGTGTGTACCTGTATGTTTGTGTGTGTACCTGTGTGTGTGTGTACCTGTGTGTGCGTACCTGTGTGTGTGTATGTTTGTGTGTGCGTACCTGTGTGTGTGTGTGTGTGTGTGTGTGTGTGTGTGTGTGTGCGTACCTGTGTGTGTGTGTGTGTGTGTGTTCAGGTCAGCACCGGTCTCTGGGCCCCAGTATCTCTAAGGTCCGCAGCCTGAAGTTAGACAGCAGCATCTGGAGCAACGAGCTGGTGGAGGTAGATACACACTACACTACACACTACACACAATACACTACACAACACACTACAAACAATACATACAATACACACAATACACTACACACAATACACACAATACACTACACACAATACACACTACACACCCTTCAGACATCTGGAGCAACGAGCTGGTGGAGGTAGATACACACTACAGACAATACACACTCTTTACACACTCTACACACTCTTTATACACACGCTGGACACACACTCTACACACTCTTTATACACACACTGGACACACACTCTACACACTCTTTATACACACGCTGGACACACACTCTACACACTCTTTATACACACGCTGGACACACACTCTACACACTTTTTATACACACGCTGGACACACACTCTACACACTCTTTATACACACGCTGGACACACACTCTACACACTCTTTACACACACGCTGTACACACACTCTACACACTCTACACACTCTTTACACACTCTACACACTCTTTACACACTCTTTATACACACGCTGTACACACACTCTTTACACACGCTGTACACACACTCTACACACTCTACACACTCTACACACTCTTTACACACGCTGGACACACACTCTCCACCCCCCTCCGGCTGAGGGCTGGGTGTGTGTTCCTATAGGCCTCATTACAATGAAGGTATCAGACCTAGAGTTGTATTAACTTTGGGTAATGTTACAGATGTGTGCGTTTGTTTTATTTGTTGATTTAACTTTTAACTCTGTCTTTGTTCGGCCTTTGCTCTCTCTCTATCACTCTCTCTCTCTCTCACTCTCTATCACTCTCTATCACTCTCTCTCTCTCTCACTCTCACTCTCTCTCTCTCTCTCTCACTCTCTATCACTCTCTTTCTTTCTATCACACACTCTCTCTCTCTCTCACTCTCTCTCTCTCTCTCTCTCTCTCTCTCTATCACTCTCTATCACTCTCTCTCTCTATCTCTCTCTATCACTCTCTCTCTCTATCTCTCTCTCTCTATCTCTCTCTATCACTCTCTCTCTCTCTCTCTCTCTCTCACTCTCTATCACTCTCTTTCTTTCTATCACACTCTCTCTCTCTCTCTCTCTCTCTCTCTCTCTCTCTCTCTCTCTCTCTCTCTCTCTATGTCTCTCTACCAGTTCTTCCTGGAGGTGGGGAACTCCAACGCCAACCTGTTCTGGGCGGCCAGCGTGCCGCCGGAGGAGGGGCTTAGCGCCACGGGGGCGTCGCCGGAGCAGCGCGCCACCTTCCTGCGCAGGAAGTACCGCGAGCGCAAGTACTGCCACGCCCCCGAAGGCCTGAGGGACCAGGATGAGCTGGACCAGGTGACCACCGACCACAACAATACACTACACTACACTACAGTGCACAACATCACACTGCATCACACAACAATACACTACAGTGCACTACAGTACACAACATCACACTGCATCACACAACAATACACTACAGTGCACAACATCACACTACATCACACAACAATACACTACAGTACACTACAGTACACAACATCACACTGCATCACACAACAATACACTACACTACACTACAGTGCACAACATCACACTGCATCACACAACAATACACTACAGTACACTACAGTACACTACATCACACAACAATACACTACATCACACAACAATACACTACATCACACAACAATACACTACAGTACACAACATCACACTACATCACACAACAATAAACTACACTACACTACAGTACACAACATCACACTACATCACACAACAATACACTACAGTACACTACAGTACACAACATCACACTACATCACACACTACACTACAGTACACAACATCACACTACATCACACAACAATACACTACAGTACACTACAGTACACAACATCACACTACATCACACAACAATACACTACAGTACACAACATCACACTACATCACACAACAATAAACTACACTACACTACAGTACACAACATCACACTACATCACACAACAATACACTACAGTACACTACAGTACACAACAACACACTACATCACACTACATCACACAACAATACACTACACTAAACTAAAGTACACAACATCACACTACATCACACAACAATACACTACAGTACACAACATCACACTACATCAAACACTACACTACAGTACACAACATCACACTACATCACACAACAATACACTACACTACACTACAGTACACAACATCACACTACATCACACAACAATACACTACAGTACACAACATCCCACTACATCACACAACAATACACTACACTACACTACAGTACACAACATCACACTACATCACACAACACTACACTACAGTACACAACATCACACTACATCACACAACAATACACTACACTACACTACAGTACACAACATCACACTACATCACACAACACTACACTACAGTACACAACAACACACTACATCACACAACAATACACTACAGTACAGTACACAACATCACACAACAATACACTACACTACAGTACACACCATCACACTACATCACACAACAATACACTACAGTACACTACAGTACACAACAACACACTACATCACACTACATCACACAACAATACACTACACTAAACTAAAGTACACAAAATCACACTAAACTACAGTACACTACAGTACAAAACAATACACTACATCACACAACAATTATTTTATTCAATTACATCAGATGACGGAATTGCCTCTGGCCCACTTTTAAACCTATTGACTTCTTTCACTTCAACTTTATTTTAATTTGAGAAATTGCTACCAAAAATGAACTCAAACACTAAATTAATTAGGTATTTATTATTTTATTTTCTTTAAAACGGACTCCTATTCCAAACATTCCTCGTGGGCTCGGAACAGTTCAGCCAAGGTTCAGCGACGGCTGAGAAAGCGACCCCACAGGAAGGTTGACCAGCGTCTCCATCTGTAGTCCTGAGACCCTCGGACCCTCCTGATTCTCAGTCCGCCCCTCGCCTGCCAAACCACTACTCCCATAACCCCTTGCACCTCGCAAACCTGCCGGCTGCTGCCCCCGTCGCTCCCGAGCTCATTGAGCTCGTGATGCTGAGGTCTGGAAGTGTTTGTGACCAACTTGTTTTGATCTCCCCTTCTTCCAACATCTAATAGCAGCCTCCCGACCTCCACAGAGAGCCGCGCCCCTCCCTGACTCATTAGCGGTTAGCTCCTGGCGGTGAATCATTAGTCTGTTTGAGTCCATCCAGAACCTTTCACCGCTCTCCCCAAACTCTTTTTGCGGTCTTCAGCAACGCCATTTGCATACAAGGCCCCCGGGTTGCGAACTGCTGGTCGCTCCTCCTCGCTCCTCCTCGCTCCTCTTCGCTGGTATCAGCGGGTCAGCGCTGGACGCCCCCCCCCCCCCCCCGCTGCTCCTCAGACTTTACTTTTCATCAAAGAGGAAGTAACTTTGTGTTTCTTATTTAAGCTGCTTCTCAGAAGAGGACGGTGGTGGTGGCGGTGGCGGTGGTGGCGGTGGTGGTGGTGGTGGAGGTGGTGGTGGTGGTGGTGGTGGTGGTGGAGGTGGGGGTGGTGGTGGCGGTGGTGGTGGTGGCGGTGGTGGAGGTGGTGGTGGTGGTGGTGGTGGTGGTGGTGGTGGGCTTCGGGGGCGGGTCTTAGAGGCGAGTGGCGCTGTAAGCCTTCCCAAGTGGTTCACCTCACCACCTGATACAGTAACACACCTCAACAGCCTCCTTTAGATAGAGCTCTGTTGGGAGGGGGGGTGGAGAAAGAAGGGAAGGAGGGAGGGAGAGAGAGAGAGGGCAGGGGGAACAGAGGGAGGAGGCAGAGATGTAGGGACAGGGAGGGAGGGAGAGATAGGGGAGAGAGGATAAATACAAATTCAGACAGGATTGAGAGACAGGATTGAGAGTACGGACAAAGGGGAGAGGAAGAGTGAGAGCAACAGAGGGACGCAGAGTGGAGGGAAAATAAACATGTGATATAAAGGATGGAGAGACGGGGACAGACTGAGAGAACTGAGGGTTTAGAGAGGAAGGAGACAGAGAGAGGTAGAGCGAGGAAGAGAGGGGAAGAGAGGACATCGGGAAAGCTGAGAGAGAGAGAGAGAGAGAGAGAGAGAGAGTTGTTGTGGGAATGGAATATAGAGATATCACAGCAGAGTGGAAAACTGGATTATCCTCCACAGCATACACACACACACACACACACACACACACACACACACACACACACACAAAACAAGCACACACAGAAAACAAACACACACACACACACACCACACAGACACACACACACAGAAACACTGACACATACTCACATACATAAAACATACACACACAGAAAACACACGCACACACTGGTTTATTTTATCTTTGCAGACACTCAAAGTGTGTGTGTGTGTGTGTGAAAGGTGTTGGTAAGGTGATGCATGAGACACAGTGGCAGAATAGGATGGCAAAAAGAGAGAGGGAGTGAGAGGTGTTGACTTTTTCGATTTCGTTTTTTCACAGTTTCTTTTTTTCAAAGGAACACCAGTGGTTGAAACACCTTTGGCAGGGTTGATATGTCACATAGCCAGCACACACAAATGCGCACACACACACGCACGTGCGAGGGCACATACACGTGTGAGTGTGTGTGTGTGTGTGTGTGTGTGTGTGTGTGTGTGTGTGTGTGTGTGTGTGTGTTCATGCCCTTGCGTTAGTGAATGTTTGGTAGTTTGAACCCGACTTTACACGTTTCAAGAATATCTCTTCTATACGCCCGATATAAAAGCTGTTAACATTCCTCCACTCTCTGGAGAGGTGGATCAGCGCGGCTTTGTCTCTGTGCATTCCCTCCATAAACTAATAAGTATACTGTTTAAGAATACCGGCCTTTTTTTTTCATTCACGAATTTCCAATAAGTAGTATGCTATTCGTTTTCAACAGTTTTCTTTTCTCTCAAACTTTTCAAACAAATAGCAAAGCAATAACTGAAAACTTTATTGACAATAATGGCAAGTAAATATCGAGAGTTAATTAGTGTGTCTCACTCACTATGGTCACACACCCATAACCCTAATCGTACCAGCACCAGTATTACCTGCAGGTCTCAACCCGATTCTCTCTCTCTCTCTCTCTCTCTCTCTCTCTCTCTCTCTCTCTCTCTCTCTCTCTCTCTCTCTCTCTCTCTCTCTCTCTCTCTCTCTCTCTCTCTCTCTCTCTCTCTTTATTGTCCCTCGGCCCTCATTACACAGCCTCGTATCTCACTGACCTCCAGCAAATCTCTGCAGGTCAAGAGAGAGAGAGAGAGAGATAAATGGGTCGAAGGGAACTGCTTAGACCCATTAAGCCCACGCACACTACATACACACGTACAGACACTCGCACATATACACATCCACACACACTTTTACAGAGAGAAACAGACATACGTAAACTGAACTGCTGCAGACACACAGAAACACACAGAAACACACCATGCATGGCCACTCACACTTTATCATCCAGACACAAAAATACACCCTCACACAGATGAAAGCACACACACACACACACACACACACACACACACACACACACACACACAGACACACACACACACACACACACATCCCCCCCGTGGTTTTACCCTCTCCCGGCTGGCAAGAAGGTCGTTGTTAGAGGAGTTGCTGTGACACACACACACACACACACACACACACACACACACACACACACACACACACACACACACACACACACACACACAGACACACAGACACACAGACTTTTCCTGTAGTAGACAATTTACATAATGTAGGCAAAATAATATAGTCAAATGGGACCTTTAATTCAAGATGTAATTGACATTTTTCGGTTTGGTCCATTTCCATACATGTTATTACTGTTGTACTCCCTGAATATGATTAAACAGACATCTTGATTTTTATTCACAATCAATTCTGCTCCTAACCTGTTTACGACCGGCTGAAACCGGCAAGGGCTGGCGTCTCTCTCCTGTTTGTGCTTATTCAACCAACAGAGACAATAGGACAATATAACACCGTGTGATCGAATGGAATAACAACGCTTTAATAAAGAATGCACATGTTAATGTGCAAACCTGCAACCGGGCACACACACCCACGCACACACACACACGCACACACACACACACACACACACACCCACGCACACACACACACACCCACGCACACACACACACACACGCACACACACCCACAC
>NC_136953.1:17121733-17129233 GCF_949987615.1 Pollachius pollachius
GTGTGTCTCAAGTGTGTGTCCCAGGTGTGTGTCTCAGGTGTGTGTCTCAGGTGTGTGTGTCTCAGGTGTGTGTGTCTCAGGTGTGTGTCTCAGGTGTGTGTGTCTCAGGTGTGTGTCTCAGGTGTGTGTGTCTAAGGTGTGTGTCTCAGGTGTGTGTGTCCCAGGTGTGTGTCTCAGGTGTGTGCGTCTCAGGTGTGTGCGTCTCAGGTGTGTGTCTCAGGTGTGTGTGTCTCAGGTGTGTGTGTCCCAGGTGTGTATGTCCCAGGTGTGTGTGTCCCAGGTGTGTATGTCCCAGGTGTGTGTCTCAGGTGTGTGTGTCCCAGGTGTGTGTGTCCCAGGTGTTTCTCAGGGGTGCGTGCTCTGGTGTGTGTCCCAGTTGTGTGTCTCAGGTGTGTGTGTCTCAGGTGTGTGTCCCAGGTGTGTTTCTCAGGTGTGTGTGCCTAAGGTGTGTGTCTCAGGTGTGTGACTCAGGTGTGTCTCAGGTGTGTGTTTTCATGTGTGTGTCTCAGGTGTGTGTCTCAGGTGTGTGTAGCCAAGGTGTGTGTTTTCAGGTGTGTGTGTCTCAGGTGTGTGTCTCAGGTGTGTGTCTTTTCAGGTGTGTGTCTCAGGTGTGTCTTTTCAGGTGTGTGTCTCAGGTGTGTGTTTTCAGGTGTGTGTGTCTCAGGTGTGTGTTTTCAGGTGTGTGTGTGTTTCAGGTGTGCGTCTCAGGTGTGTGTGTCTTGGAATGTGTGTGTGCATGTGTTATTTTAGGTTTGTGTGTCATTGTGTGTCTATGTCTGCTTAAGCACAAGTGTGTGTAGGTCTGTGCTCGTGCACGTTGCTGTGAGGGCGTGTGCGTGTGTTTCTGGTAGTGTGTGCATGCATATCTAATTTTAGGTGTGTGTGAGTCTGTGAGCGCTTGTGTGCGTTTGTGCACCCGGAACCAGCTCTCCCCCCACAATGCACCTTGGGAGATGGCATGCAAGCTCGCTCATTTGCATATCCTTACCCCGAGGGTCAATTACAGCAACCAATGGCGTCTCTCCCCCCCTCCCCTCCTCTCCCCCAGGTGTGTATCTGCTCAGTCACAGGAAGCCCCTGAGATGAGCTTTGATGTGGAACACATGCTTACTGTCCACCCCCCCTCCTCCCTCTCTCTCGCTCTCTCTCTCTCTCTCTCCCCCTTTCCCCCTCTCTCTCTCCCCCTGTCTCTCTCTCGCTCTCTCTCTCTCTCTCTCTTTCTCTCTCTCTTTCCCCCTCTCTCCCCCCTGTCTCTCTCTCTCTCTCCCTGTCGCTCTTTCTCTCTCTCTCTCTCTCTTTCTCTCTCCCCCTTTCCCCCTCTCTCTCTACTCCTGTCGCTCCCCTCTCTCTCTCTCTCTCTCCCTGTCACTCTCTCTCTCTCTCTCTCTCTCTCTCTCTCTCTCTCTCTCTCTCTCCCTGTCGCTCTCCCTCTCTCTCTCTCTCTCTCTCTCTCTACCTCTCCCTCTCTCTCTCCCCCCCACACAGCAGGATGTAGTTCAGAATTCATTTAAGAACGAGTTCCTGTCTCGTTCTTGGTTTACCCTTTTCCCAGATTGAGGAGTGAGACATCGTCCAGAGATTTACGTACCGCAAAACTCAGACGTACCGCCGTCTGGTTCACTCAGACGGCGGTACGTCTGAGTGAACCAACGATAGGGTCTCTTTGGGGTCTCAGGGGGGCAGCGGGCGATGTGAAGAGAAGCCATCTCCAGGTTCCTCCAGCGGTCGATGTCAGATAAGCACTGTTAGTGTCAACTGTTTGAAGAAAGTATGATCAATAAGTCCTGTGTCAATATATTAGAAGGTGCTCATGGCAGGGCCCCGATCGACCGCATAACCGCCTCTTAGACAAGTTATTATTGAGTGGCTGAGCGAGGGTCCTGGCTGCCTTCTGCCGCCCCATTGATTGGCTGGTTTATGCCCCGCCCACATGGACTTGATGATGCAGCCTCTCAGGAAGAGATTGAGGAAGGGATCATGTTTTTAATGTAACGGTTTTTTATGTCAAATGTTTTTTTACTTCTTTCCATTGTCGCTCTCTCTCTCGTCCCTCTCTGTATCCCTTCCTAACTCGTCCCTCTCTCTCCCTGTGTATCCCTTCCTAACTCGTCCCTCTCTCTCCCTGTGTATTCCTACCTAACTCGTCCCTCTCTCTCCCTGTGTATCCCTTCCTAACTCGTCCCTCTCTCTCCCTGTGTATTCCTACCTAACTCGTCCCACTCTCTCCCTGTCTATTCCTACCTAACTCGTCCCTCTCTCTCCCTGTGTAGTCCTACCTAACTCGTCCCCCTCTCTCCCCAGATTTCCCCAAGCTGGAGCCGGGTTCGGACAGCGCCCCCTCGGACGCCCGGCCGTTCATGGACGGGTTCCTCTACGTCTCGCTTGCCCCCAGCCTGGAGCGACGGGGGAGAGAGGGTGAGAGAGAGAGAGAGAGAGAGAGAGAGCGAGCGAGAGAGAGAGAGAGAGAGAGAGAGAGAGAGAGAGAGAGAGAATCCAATATCATGTTTTTTGTTTAGTTTATTGTGCAACCAACCAATCAATCAATCAGAATTGATTTGAGTCCCCCCCCCCCTCCAAGCGGTCAGAGATCTGATCACCATGACGTCAGCAGCCATCAAACCATAGCTCTCATCAGGACCAGGCATGTGCTTGGTGTGCACCCCCCCCCCCCATCCTGTCCCCGTCACCCCCCTCCCACCACACACTCTCCCGCCTCTCTCACGTTGTCATCAGGCCCCCCCCCCCCCACCCCGGCCCCCCGGGCTCTGCAGGCCTCCGCTGGCCCCAAATACTCCCGCTGTGATCAGCTGGAGCCGTACCTGGGGCCCCCGGGTGATTAAGGAGAATGCCTCGGCACGGCTGACCCCCCCATCCCCAACACACACACACGCACGCACACACGCACGCACATGCACGCACACACACACACACACACACACACACACACACACACACACACACACACACACACACACACACACACACACACGTACACACACACACACATGCACAAACACACACACACATGCGTACACACACACACACGTGCACACATGCACAAACACACACACACATGCATACACACACACACACACACACGTGTAAACACATGTGTACATACACACACACACACATGTACAGACAAGTATACACAAACACACACGAGCACACGGACACATACACACAAACACAAACACAAACACACAGGTGTACACACACACAGGTGCACACACAGGTGCACACACACACACACACACACTAACTAATCAAAATAGCCTCTCCTTTTCCTCAATTGAAAGAAAATTGTTTCTCTCTGACCCTTTTTATATTAGTGTCTCTCTCTCCCTCTCTCTCTATCTCGTCCTCTCTCTGTCGTGTACTCCAGCTAACAAACAAGATGGGGGACCTTGAGAACGGTCCCCAGGGGCCGAGGGAAGGGGAGACTGAGTGAGTGTGGAAAAAAACAAGACCCTCGCATTTTACGGCCGAGCCATTTAGAGGAATCCCAGAATAGAGTTCATCAAGGCTTCACTGGTCTGGGATCGGAGGGGCACTGCTCCCTTCACCCCCCCGCTCCTCACGGAGGAGGAGGTGGAGGAGGAGGTGGGGGAGGAGGTGGAGCTATATTTGTTCGTGTCGCACGCTCCACTCAGCCCCTCTGTGTGCGTCTCGCCGGGGTTGTTTTCCCGCTAGCGGCGACAAGCTAAACCTCTACAGCGTCGCTATGGAGTACTGCTCGGCAACAGGTCCGGGGTCCGTCGACGACGCCTTCTCCCCACCGCGTTTCAAGTTTTCGGTTTTTTATTGTTTGAGTTAGAAGCCGGCGCGGTTCCCGTGCGCCGCCTCTGTCTGTGAGACAGCAGAGGCTGCGGTCGGACGAGGGCTGTTACTCCGTTATGTATTATGGAGGGCTGCGTGTTTGACTCTGTGTCTGTTTGTCCGCTTTAACACCGCTTTGACTGGTGGTGGTGGCTGCTATGAAATATTCAGCAGGGGGAGACCGGGCATAACTACGCATTCAACTGGGGGGGGGGTGTGTGGGCGGGGGGGGGAGGGATGGAGGTATTTTTGTATATACTGTCGGATGGCTCCTGGCTCCGGGCTAATGGTTTGATGCTCCACAGATACACCCAGCCACTTAATTATTCATAGACTCTGCGCCGAAGCTAATAAAAGTAGTGTGTGCATCGGCAGATTATGTGCGGGCGTTCTCCGGCTGAAGACGGCTTCACCCGGCGCAGCTAAACTCAGACATTGGACATGAATTCATTTGGGGGTGGGTGCATTCAGCGTTGTTCGTGACCGAGGCAGTGAGAGGTGACGTTGTTCAACACTTTGTTGTGGAGGCAGCGAGTGAAATACCGCGCCGCGGAGCGATCAGCGACCTCAGGCCAGATGCTGCTCTGCCTTCGCAAGATTATCATGAAATATAAATATTAAAATCTTGGCTATAGCTATTCCTCATTGGTGAAGTTGTGTCCGAACTATTTAGTTGTGCCTCCAGTTGAAGGCCTCAGTCAGCAGGTTGTGGAGCTAGCTTCTGTTTCTCTCTGCTGTTAGTCCTGAATAAATGAAGCTCCATTGGTAGACTCTCAGTGACTCATGCTTCCCCTCAGCAAGTTGCACAGAGTGGGTGGTTTGGGGTGCGGTAGTGTGTGTGTGTGTGTGTGTGTGTGTGTGTGTGTGTGTGTGTGTGTGTGTGTGTGTGTGTGTGTGTGTGTGTGTGTGTGCGTCTACCAGGGAGGTGGAAGGAGACAGGGAGGCAGTTGCCTTCTTTAATGGTGAGTGACGGCGGGGAAATGAAGTCCTGCTCCTGATTGGCTTTGCTTCTTCCTCGTTAGTGCCACTCTGCTCCATCTCCGCCGGAGAGAGGAGCACTCCAACCTCCAGAGTGATGAAGGAGTGAGTTCATCCTCCAGCCTCCACACTGACTGATGAAGGAATGAGTTCATTCTTCAACCTCCAGAGTGATGAAGGAGTGAGTTCATGTTAGGAGTTCATGTGTGGTTGTCAGCAAAGCCCGAACCTCAGAGCGACAAAGCGACAAACGAGAACCGAAACCAGCCAGCCTCGAATCCACAGCACTCGAGTCACAACTCTAGAACAAGAAGTGAACTTTATAAGTGACGGTTTTTCCTGTCGCTCCATCTCGACACACATTGTACAATACGGAAGCGTGATTGTTGCGTTGGCAATGTGATTAGCCTAATCAATCGGCTCATTGTGCACATCGGGTCTATTCAGAGAGCGAGAGAGAGAGAGAGAGAGAGAGAAAGAGAGAGAGAGAAAGAGAGAAAAAGAGAAAGAGAGAAAGAGAAAGAGAGAGAGAGAGAGAGGGGGGGGGGGAGCCACATTTGGCAGCCCCTCATTAATTTGGAAAACGCCATTTCAGAGCCACACGGCTAATTGGCCCAATTTAGCTGGTGAAAAGCACACATTTCTGTCGCCTTGTGCAAAGCGCTCACCCGCTGCCTGGGACCCCATGCTGAGGACGGGTTGGGTTGGGTGGGGGAAGGAGGGAGCGGGAGACAACAGCTGGCGGAGGGGACACAGCTGGCTTGATTGTAAATCAAGCGGCATTGTTTTCCATCAGCCGGTGGCTGAGGCTGCTCAACTCCCACCGCCACGAGGGGAACGTCTATCCAGATGGAACCTCAGACCGGTTCTATCTGGATGGAGTGGACCTCAGACCGGTTCTCTCTGGATGGAGTGAACCTCAGACCGGTTCTATCTGGGTGGAGTGAACCTCAGACCCGTTCTATCTGGATGGAGTGGACCTCAGACCGGTTCTCTCTGGATGGAGTGAACCTCAGACCGGTTCTATCTTGATGGAGTGAACCTCAGCCCGAGTTCTATCTAGATGGAGTGAACCTCAGACCGGTTCTATCTAGATGGAGTGAACCTCAGACCGGTTCTCTCTGGATGGAGTGAACCTCAGACCGGTTCTATCTGGATGGAGTGAACCTCAGACCGGTTCTCTCTGGATGGAGTGAACCTCAGACCGGTTCTCTCTGGATGGAGTGAACCTCAGACCGGTTCTATCTGGGTGGAGTGAACCTCAGACCCGTTCTATCTGGATGGAGTGGACCTCAGACCGGTTCTCTCTGGATGGAGTGAACCTCAGACCGGTTCTATCTTGATGGAGTGAACCTCAGCCCGAGTTCTATCTAGATGGAGTGAACCTCAGACCGGTTCTATCTAGATGGAGTGAACCTCAGACCGGTTCTCTCTGGATGGAGTGAACCTCAGACCGGTTCTATCTGGATGGAGTGAACCTCAGACCGGTTCTCTCTGGATGGAGTGAACCTCAGACCGGTTCTCTCTGGATGGAGTGAACCTCAGACCGGTTCTATCTGGATGGAGTGAACCTCAGACCGGTTCTCTCTGGATGGAGTGAACCTCAGACCCGTTCTATCTGGATGGAGTGAAGAGTGAGACAGTTTCTCTCTGGGTGGTGTGAGACTAGTTAGCTTATAGCTCATTGTATAGCCTAGCATAGGAGCTACTGGTGCATGGTGGGTAGGATACTAACAGTAAATACTGGGACCAGTTTTTTCCGGTACTTGCCAGTGCTGTATCAGTAGAACTTTACCGTCCGACTTTCTCTGCAAATAAATAATGCGGCCAACTGTGTAATAACTGTGTGCGACCGAACACAGAGATTATCCTGCCCAATTACCACACAGATGGATTCCCCACGTCGATTCCTATTGAGTTAGCCCTCCCGTCACTCCCTTGTGCGGCAAAACATCTTAACGCTTCTTCTGAGAAAACGCAGATAATTGGGGAATTGGATATTGGACGGTTAGCTGGCTTAATAAGAGGGAAGATGGGAGTGTAGGCACTGGCTTTAGAAAGGCTTTATGTCTGAGTTTGAGGTTTGTTCGTTAGCTGAGGTCAGTCTTGGAAGAACCACCAGAAATTGAATCCTGTGTAATTGTCTGCAGCCGCACAGAAATACAATGCAATGTTTTATTTTAAAATTTTTCATGAACTTATAATGGGTTTCTTGCCTGGGTAAAGCTCTCTGAATAGCCTTTGTGTTTGAAGGATGCGCCTGACAAATTAATACTTTTATTTGATTACAGTTTCCATTAGCATTGTGTTCTGCGCCACTCTTGACACTCTTCACTCCTGACACAGTGTGGTTGAGAGTGTCTCTGTGATGAGATTCACCCCCGGCGTGACACCAGGGTTGGCTGCTGGATGAGATGATGAGGCTATGAGTTTGAAGCTGGTGTCTTGTTTGCTCTCCGTACAGAAGGAAGTGAGTCGCTGGATTGTGGTCGCTTGGTTTTTCTTCCAATTCCTTTTAGGAGGGCGAAACACACAACAAACCAAATCAAATGTATGGGGCGCTGAGTGACTAGATGGACTGACAGGGCAGCGATGTGTTTTTTATTGTGTTATGTGTATATAGTGTTTGGCTGAAAAATGAAAGAGAAAATAAGTGAGAGCAGCGAGGGAGCGAAAGGCAGAATAGACCAAACTATCTCAGAA
>NC_136953.1:17134233-17144665 GCF_949987615.1 Pollachius pollachius
GTAGCCCCCCCAGTGTTCCTTGGTGCTGAGAGGAGAGCATCAGTCTCCGGTCGAGACCCCCGCTTTGTGACTCCCTGCCCTAATCACCAACACTGCACCACTTACTGCCCCCCCCACCCCACACACACACACACACACACACACACATAGACAAACCCACACACTCGAGCACACACACACACACACGAGCACACACACAGGCGCAGACGCAGAGGCAGACACTCACACACACTCACACAAACGATCGGTTGGTAGCAAGTCTTAACCATTAAGAGAATGACCTCTGACCTCCATCTCCTCAACAGAGAACGAGAGAGAGAGAGAGAGAGAGAGAGAGAGAGAGAGAGAGACAGAGAGAGACAGAGAGAGAGAGAGGGGGAGAGAAAGGGAGAGAGGGAGAGAGAGAGAGAGAGAGGGGGGAGAAAGTGAGAGAGAGAGAGAGAGAGAGAGAGAGAGAGAGAGAGAGAGAGAGACCAATTGAGATCAATACTTTTCCTATTCCTCCCTGACCTTACCATTGGCTCCCCGTTTGTTCTCCATGGACCAATCAGGGCGGTGTTCACACTTGGGCTGTACCTGCAGACCGAGAGGGTGTACGTGATTGGTGCAGAGACCCTGGACACCCGACAGGATTGGCTGCAGGCCCTCACCAAGGTGAGGACTGAGAGTGACGTAGCTCCCCCCTCCTCATCGTCCTCCTGTCCGTCCGTCCCCTGGCTCTGTGGACACCGGAGCCCCCCCGACGACCTGAGGCACAACCTGATTGGTTCAATCAGTCTGCATCGTCCGACAGGCAACCAATGAAAGCTCTTCAGTTCGTACTGATCTGGAACATGCATCATGAGAGTGTATTCAGATTAGGTAACCTAATCAGATCGTATGCTATCAACGAACTGAAAGGAGGGATTGATCACTGTTCTGATAATCAATGAATAATGGACTCATAGTAAGAATGGATTTGGTAAAGTATGAAGGTTGGCCACGTGTTCTGTGGAGCGGTCTGGTTGATGGATGGACTAATGGACCCCCCCCCCACGCCGGGCCCCGGCTGCGGTGGTCTTTCACTGGAGGAGTTATAATGAAGGGGCGTTGGGGGAAAACACATTTTCCCACAATGCCCCTGTAGAGCCCTCCGATAGTGGGCCCATTACTTTAGCTTTTATATTTTGTTGCCCTTTTGAAGCGCACCAAACATACACACACACACACACACACATTCATGTACTTACACACACAAAGCCCCATGTACCCCCCACACACGTGTAAACAGCGTGTGTGCGTCCCTGCGGAGCCTCTCTGTGGTGGGGGGCCATTCTGCCCCTCCTTCTCGCTGACAGCCTCCTGTAATCAGGTTCCCCCTGACTCGTGTTCCTCTGGGGGGGGGGGGGGGGGGGGGAGCAGACGACTGCCCAGAGCACGGTTAGGGGTCAGGGGTCAGGGTCAGGGGGACCAGGGTCAGGGTCTTGGTCAGGGGTCAGGGTCTGGGTCAGGGGTCAGGGGGTCAGGGGTCAGGGTCAGGGGTCAGGGTCAGGGGGAGCAGGGTCAGGGTCTTGGTCAGGGGTCAGGGTCTGGGTCAGGGGTCAGGGTCTGGGTCAGGGGTCAGGGTCTGGGGTCAGGGGCCAGGGGGAGCAGGGTCAGGGTCAGGGTCTGGGGTCAGGGGTCAGGGGGAGCAGGGTCAGGGGTCAGGGTCTGGGTCTGGGTCAGGGGTCTGGGTCAGGGTCAGGGTCAGGGTCTGGGGTCAGGGGTCAGGGGGAGCAGGGTCAGGGGTCAGGGTCAGGGTCTGGGTCTGGGCCAGGGTCTGGGTCAGGGTCAGGGGTCAGGGGTTCGGTAGTCCCACTCCAGGGGGTCTACAGAGACTGGATTAGCGTTTTGTACCGGGCCTTCTGTCTGTGAGGCCAACTCAAAACCACCGGACGCTTCTGGTCTCAGTTTGAAAGAACCTCATTTGTACTCCATTAATTGGTTGATGACTTTATTTTATTGATTTATGTTAATTTTTTATTGTTCTCCTATGTGTGTGGTTGTGTTTGTGTGTGTGTGTGCATGTGTGTGTGTGTGTGTGTGTGTGTGTGTGTGTCTGTATGTGTGTGTTGGATGGCGTTTTTGTATGCGATTTTGTGTGTGTGTGCGTTCGTGTGTGGTTGTGTGTGTCTATGCGTGATTGTGTGCGTGCGTGCGTATGTGTGTGTGGGTGTGTGTGGTTGTGCGTGTCTGTGTGTGGTTGTGTGCGTGCGTGTGTGTGGTTGTGTGTTCTTGCGCAGTGCTTCATGCCGTCGTCAGTGGAGGGTATGCTGGGCAGAGACTGCGAGCTGATTGGTCGACTCCACTACAGGGAGGGTCACGACCTCTACCACTGGAGGGTCGGTTGGTTCGCCCTGGCCGGCTCCGCCCTCAACTACAGCTCGGGGGAGGGGTTGGAGGCGGAGCTTCAGCTCAGGCAGCTCCAGGAGCTCAGTAAGGCCCCGCCCTTCCTCTTCCCCTCATTCTCCTCGCTCTCCAGAAAAATGTAAAGACAGACTTTCTGTTTGCTTATTTCCTGTAAAAAAAGGGCTGATCAATATGAAATGGAATAACTTCAAATGTTATGTTGTGTTATCAAATGTTCTTCAAATGTTTCCATAATTACAGCTGATCATGTTTGAGGAAGACGTTCACTCAATGCACATTAGTCAGGACCGTTGAGGCCTGAGAGACCCTTTGTTCCCTCTGCTGGCTTCATTACCTCCTCTGAAGGTGGATCACGGTGCTGTGGTGTAAAGAGTCCTGAACACGCTGTATAGACTCACTGCTGTAAAGGACTCCCTTGGTGTCTTGAGCCTTCTCTCTGTGTCTCTGAGCTCAGCTGTTAGCGCCATTGTTGAAAGAAATGGGATCGGGAAGAAAGAAAAGATGTGAAGGAAAACATCCTCGCTGGCTGGAGGGGGGGGCGGGCTGTGATCTTCTGACGTTGACAATGTCAAACCATTTCCATACCACAACGACGGTAAGGTTTAAAACGTAGCTCAGCAACGCTACAATTATTTTTGGGTTTCATTTCTACATTTTCGGGGGAACGGTTGTGGGGAATAGACACACTCAGTGCCCTGGTGTCCACATCAGCAGCCGCTCCTCCCTGGACCCAGCAGGGGCTGAAGGGCTAAGTCCCCGCTCTGATCCACTCACAGCCGATTCGGAGCCCAATGGAACAAAATGGCTGCCCGATCCCTTTCCCGCCAAGCGGCCCCATATGGCCGGCATTTAGCGGCCAGGTCTGACCCGCCTGAGAACGGCTGGCCGAGCCAGAAGGGACTCTTTGGTCCAGGCTAGAACGGTCCTGAACCTTTGTGATGTGGGGACTCTCTCAGGTACAGGTAGCCAGTGACAACCGGCCAGGTGATGTTTGCTCGCCGTGAGGACGGAACAATAAGAATAAGACAATTACAATTAGGGCATTTGGCAGACGCTTTTATCCAAAGCGACCTACATCGGTTAATATACACATTGACGGCAGAGTCAACCATGCAAGGCGACAGCCAGCTCATCAGGAGCAGTTAGGGTTAAGTGTCTTGCTCAGGGACACATCAACACTCAGCTAGGAGGAGCTGGGGATCGAACTAGCAACCTTTCGGTTACAAGACAACTGCTCTACTTCCTGAGCTAAGATAAGAGTAGAAATTAAAACAAAAGTCGAAGTTGAAGGATATTTGAATCTGTTGTCAGAGATCACAAGTCAAAACACCAAACAGTCTATTTGAGGTGTTTGGCGTGTCGGTTGGGTTTGTTTGACCTTTGACCCCCCAACGGAGGGCCTGTTCTGTGGTGTCTGGGCTTCAACACCAGTCAGCCTTGGGCCTCGGTGACCCCCGCCTCATTGAATAACACACTTCAAATCACGGAGAGAAGGCGAGGACGAGGAGACAGATGTTTTGTGTGCTCGTCATTAGGCTGTCACACCGGCTCATTTAGCTGTTAGCTCGCACAATGCTCTGAAATTAACAGGTTTCAACCTTTCAGCGCTCAACCTTGAGTTGAGCTGGCAGCGTTTTGCTTTCTGACAGTGAAATGATATTTCCCATAATACTGTAAAACTTTAATTAGTCTCTTCAGGAAAAATGACATTTTCTTTGGTTGATCAATTTTTCATTTATCCTTTATTTTTCAGTCGGATCGGAGGTAGAGGTTGCTTGATGCCGTCGTGATTCTTTGAAAGTGTAACTAATAAAGAAACAACATCATGGCTCGTTGTAAAAGCCAACCATAAATTAATCATTCTCTGTTTAACAACATAAGTATCGAGTGCCAGGTTGCTGGAGGGTAGTATTCATCGTAAAACAGACATCATTGGCTGACTGTTAAATCCTGCATGCAGACCGCACAACTAACAACGCTTTGAACTCTTTAGAGGCTTCAAGAAGAGGAGATGTATATAACCACTGTGTCATCTGCTGTGAGGTCTACATCAAGGTCTGAGTCTATACAAAACCATTAATAACCTGATGATTTTCATCATCTACTGTAGTTCATAGGAAGGTACCTTACTGTTTCATAAACACCCTATAGCGTGATTTAATCTTTAAAACCTTTAAACGCTTAGCGTTTAGTACAGCATTAATGATGTTTGCTCCATCACTTGGCTACGCGCCGAGAGACAGAACAGGACTTTCTGTTCTGCAGGCTTTGTCTCGCGGAGTCACGCCTCTGTCTTAAGGTACAGAGGCTGCTCCGCCGTCTAGACGCAGCTTTCTATATATTACTCAGCCCTGATTGACTCACGTAGAATGGAATAGGGCCTTCAAGTGAAGCCAGCGCTTGCTGCGTCTCCAGCACACAACCGTCGTCCTCTTCGTCACACCGGGAGGAAATAAAATGTCGAGCTTTCTCGTTGGGGAGAAAATTGCGAAGTGATTGACTTGAAATGTCAAAGCCGATCTTAAAGTGCAATTTAACTGCATGACAGAACAAATTTATATATATATATATATATATATATATATATATATATATATAGTCTATATTTTTGTCAGCTGGGATTTCTAATTTGCTGTCCTCTTTGTTGGTATCTTATCGCCACTTATTGTGTCCTGCTGCTGGCTTCTCTGAGGTCTATTCTGCTCTCAGGTCTGAGCCCCAGGGAGCGTCCACCAACACATGTCAGCCCTATAAACACCTCTGCTCTAAGGCCTGAGCAACAGGGAGCGTCCACAAACACACGTCAGGCCTTTAAACGCCTCTGCTCTAAGGCCTGAGCGCCAGGGAGCGTCCACCAACATACGTCAGCCCTATAAACACCTCTGCTCTAAGGCCTGAGCGCCAGGGAGCGTCCACCAACACACGTCAGCCCTATAAACACCTCTGCTCTAAGGCCTGAGCAACAGGGAGCGTCCACAAACACACGCCAGGCCTTTAAACACCTCTGCTCTAAGGCCTGAGCAACAGGGAGCATCCACAAACATACGTCAGCCCTATAAACACCTCTGTGGCTGTAAAACCTGGTCTATACGTCTCTGCTGAAGGCACTGAGTGGGACTCTTTACCACACCTTATATCAAATCTCTCCAAACCCTACCTCACCCTCAGGAGATTGATTGACCCCTTAGTGTTTCCTGCCATATTTTCCCGTTCATTTCTGCCAACGGTCAAAACAACATGGAGGAGGTATGCAAGTTGAGGAACATCTCAAATACGTCCCTTTGTACAGAAAATCATCTTCACATTATGAAGACCACCACATGTCACTGACTTTGCGGCAGGAAGCATAAATGCGGCCCGCCCACAGACCCCCAGTGCCTCTGTGAGGTGGAAGCACCAGTCAGAGTCTATCTGTGATTAAAACTGATATAAATAAATACCTTCTCCACTTTAACACCACCGCCGCCTACTCTGCCTGCTCCACAGCTGTCTCCACACATAGCGAAGGTGAGGAGAAGATCAAGGTCCTGCTCATGGTGGAGAGTGGAAGGTATGTCGATCGGGATAATTGGCCAATCTGAGGGTGTAGGAATGGATTCCCTTTTAAAGGGTTTGACAAGTTAAGTTCCTCATTAGGTGTCTGCGTCTGACAGCTGACGTGTGAACGCATTTAGGAAATCAAGTGGCAGATGTTTACCTGGAATGCACCCGAGAGGGTTCAGACGCCCGCCTTAATACTTGTTACTATTAATGCTGCCTAACACTAAAGACGAATGCTAAATGGTGAACACGTTACATTTACTAAGGACTCTGCAGTTAGCCTTTAGCACAGTATTGGCTCCGACTATGTATCTAAATTAATCCTAAACTATGGGAGTGTTAAGATAAAGCTGAGTTGTGTGTTTCTCCTGGTGTTTCTCCTGGGGTTTCTCCCAGTGTTCCTCCCGGTGTTTCTCCTGGTGCTTCTCCTTTTGTTTCTCCTCGTGTTTCTCCTTTTGTTTCTCCTCGTGTTTCTGCCCTTGTTTCTCCTCCTGTTTCTCCCCTTGTTTCTCCTGGTGTTTCTCCTCCTGTTTCTCCTGGTGTTTCTCCTCTTGTTTCTCCTCCTGTTTCTCCTTTTGTTTCTCCTGGTGTTTCTCCCCTTGTTTCTCCTCATGTTCCTCCTGGTGTTTCTCCCCTTGTTTTTCCTGGTGTTTCTCCCCTTGTTTCTCCCCTTGTGTTTCTCCCCTTGTTTCTCCTGGTGTTTCTCCCCTTGTTTCTCCCCTTGTGTTTCTCCCCTTGTTTCTCCTGGTGTTTCTCCCCTTGTTTCTTCCCTTGTGTTTCTCCCCTTGTTTCTCCTGGTGTTTCTCTCCTTGTTTCTCCCCTTGTTTCTCCTGGTGTTTCTCCCCTTGTTTCTCCTTGTGTTTCTCCTGGTGTTTCTCCCCTTGTTTCTCCTGGTGTTTCTCCCCTTGATTCTCCTGGTGTTATTCCTGGTGTTTCTCCTCCTGTGTCTCCTCCTGTTTCTCCCCGTGCGTGGCAGGACGGTGTACGTCCACGGGTTCAACGGCGGGGACTTCGACCTGTGGCTGTCGGCGCTCACGCGGGCGGCGAGGCGGGACGGCCGGGCACTGGGCGACCAGCAGCTCAGTAAGAACGCTGTCCCCATCGCGGTGGACAGCTGCATCGCCTTCGTCACGCAGCATGGTGAGCTGGTTCCTCTGGTTCCTCTTCACTGTCCTCCTGCCGACTGCAGGCTGAGAGCCTGAAGCCTGTCAGAGCTGAACCGTACCCTCACATTAGAGGAGACCGCAACACTGGGTTTAATATCAGGGGAGGAAGACCGACACGCAGCTGTCACAGAATCTCTCTCTCTCTCTGTACGTATGTCTCTCTCTCTCTCTCTCTCTCTCTCTCTCTCTCTCTCTCTCTGTACGTATGTCTCTCTCTCTCTCTCTCCCTCTCTCTCTCCCACTCTCTCTTTCTCCCTCTCTCTCTCTCTCTCTCTCTCTCTCTCTCTCTCTGTACGTATGTCTCTCTCTCACTCTCTCTCTCTCTCTCTCTCTCTCTCTCTCTTCTCTCTCTCTCTCTCTCTGTACGTATGTCTCTCTCTCTCTCTCTCTCCTCTCTCTCTCTCTCTCTCTCTCTCTCTCTCTCTCTCTCCCCCCCCCCCCGGCCCCCAGGTCTGAGCCAGGTGGGGGTCTATGAGACGCAGGGCGACCCGGTCCGGGTGTCCCAGCTCCTGGAGGAGTTCAGCCGTGACGCACGGCTGGTGAAGCTGCACCAGAGGGACCACCGTCTGGAGGACGTGGCCCAGGCACTGAGGGGCTTCCTGGACCGCACCGAGGACGCCCTGCTGACCAAGGAGCTCTACCCCTACTGGGTCGCCTCTCTGGGTGGGTCTGGGACCAGTACCCTACTGGTCCCCTCTCTGGGTGGGTCTGGGACCGGGAGCTCTACCCCTACTGGTCTCCTCTCTGGCTGGGTCTGGGACCAGTACCCCACTGGTCCCCTCTCTGGGTGGGTCTGGGACCGGGAGCTCTACCCCTACTGGTCTCCTCTCTGGCTGGGTCTGGGACCATTACCCCACTGGTCCCCTCTCTGGGTGGGTCTGGGGCCAGTACCCCACTGGTCCCCTCTCTGGGTGGGTCTTGGGACTGGTCCCTACTGGGTCTAGTCCCCAGGAGCAGGTAGGGGTTAGACAGTGAGCTGAGATGCATGGCAGTGAGGAGCAGGTAGGGGTTAGGCAGTGAGCTGAGGAGCAGGTAGGGGTTAGACAGTGAGCTGAGGAGCAGGTAGGGGTTAGGCAGTGAGCTGAGGAGCAGGTAGGGGTTAGGCAGTGAGCTGAGGAGCAGGTAGGAGTTAGACAGTGAGCTGAGGAGCAGGTAGGAGTTAGGCAGTGAGCTGAGATGCATGGCAGTGAGGAGCAGGTAGGGGTTATACAGTGAGCTGAGATGCATGTTGTTGATCCTACAGGAAGGTCGTGGACATTGGGGATGGATCACAGGACCTTTAGTATTTAGTCCGGTTGTAGAGCCACAGTAATGAGTGTGGTCTGGATCATACATCATACTGGGAAAGGATTCACAGAGCAATGTTTTGTGATAAAAAGACCAGAGAAAGCCTGGCAACCCATGCACAGATTATTAAGACTATGTTTGTAAATGGCATAGGCTAGCAAGTAGTGAACAAATGAAGTTACATAAAGTACACAGGATGCAATTAACTGTACACTCGTAAAGTATGTGAAGTTTAATCTAAAAGGCGACAAAATGAAAAACAATGGACTCCACGAGGCTCGTGTAGAAAGGGCAATCCTCCATATAATTGGATAAATAAAAGTCCTTGTGGCTATTATTAAGTCAAGAGTTTTGTTTCTCCTCTACTCACTGTAATCAGCTCCACTGGTGGACTTTTTACATTTAATTGCTTCTGCTAAGTGTACCATTTATTATTCCCACAGTCGCGATTACCGATTACACGTTAGCCTATGCTCTCTCTCCTCTCTCTCTCTCTCTCTCTCTCTCTCTCTCCCTCTCTCTCCCTCTTACCTCTCTCTCTCTCTCTCTCTCTCTCTCTCTCTCTCTCTCTCTCTCTCATCTCTCTCTCTCTCTCTCCCTCTTACCTCTCTCTCTCTCTCTCCTCTTACCTCTCTCTCTCCTCTCCCTCTCTCTCTCTCTCTCCCTCTTACCTCTCTCTCTCTCTCTCTCTCTCTCTCTCTCTCTCTTTCTCTCTCTCACCTCTCTCTCTCTCTCCCTCTTACCTCTCTCTCTCTCTCCCTCTTACCTCTCTCTCTCTCTCTCTCTCTCCCTCTTACCTCTCTCTCCCTCTTTCTCTCTCACCTCCCTCTCTCTCCCTCTTACCTCTCTCTCTCTCACCTCTCTCTCTCTCTCACCTCCCTCTCTCTCTCTCTCTCCCTCTCACCTCTCTCTCTCTTTCTCTCTCTCACCTCTCTCTCTCTCCCTCTCTCTCTCTCTCTCCCTCTTACCTCGCCTCTCTCTCTCTCTCTCCCTCTCTCTCTCTCTCTCTCTCTCCTTCTCTCTCTCTACCCTCTCTCTCTCCCTCTTTCTCTCTCTCTTCCCTCTCTCCCCTCCCACCTCTCTCTCTCCTCTCATCTCACTCCTCTCTCTCCCTCTTTCTTTCTCTCTTCCCCTCTCTCTCTCTCACCTCTCTCTCTCTCTCTCCCCCTCACCTCTCTCTCTCTCTCTTTCTCTCTCTCTCTCTCTCTCTCTCTCTCTCTCTCTCTCTCTCTGATAAACCATAAATGCAGTAGTGAGGGTCCGGTGCCCAGTGACCACAGCCCCCCATGGTGTGTTCCAGGCAGCAGATCAGACCGTTGGTGTGGTTCTGATCCGTTCTCCACAGAGCAATGTGTCCCACATGGTGGTGTGAACATGTGAACATCTGTTTGGATGTTTCAACCAGGCATCCACTCAGCCCCAGTCCCACACTGGGCTGGCTGCTGCTACAGCTGGTTCAGAGCAGCTCTAGCGGTGACCTCGTGTTAGAGTCTGTTTCTTGCCTGTGGCCCTCGTACGCTCAGCGGTGACACGGGTCAGACCTGATGAAGAACCACTCCTGTTTTACAGATGAGGAGGATGAGGGGCGGAGGGTGAGTAAGTACTCCACCTTCATCGACAACCTGCCCAAGATCAATCGCTTCACCCTGGAGGCGTTGCTGCAACACCTGTACAGGTACACACACACACACACACACACGCACACACACATATTTACACTGCACAAACAGACAAACACGGACACACGCACGCAGATACAAACACACACTGAATTATACAAGCTCAAATAGGACAGACATAAAGTCAACACACACACCGATACGAGACACACACACGCACACACACAGAGACACGGACACACACACACACACACACACACACACACACACACACACACACACACACACACAGACAAACACAGAATATCTCGGACATTTTTGCTTACTCTGTTCTATTCTTCAAGTCTTTCCTCTAAGCCTTCGGCCTCAAAGCTGCCTTCTCTGATCACATCACAACACACACACACACACACACACACAACACACACACAC
>NC_136953.1:17144865-17149865 GCF_949987615.1 Pollachius pollachius
AAAGCTGCGGCGCTGGTGATTAGGCGGCATTATGGTAATGATCTGAGAGGGAGAGAGGGGGAGGGAGAGAGGGAGAGGGAGGGAGGGGAGAAAGAGAATGAGGGAGAGGAGAGAGAGAGAGAGAGAGAGAGAGAGAGAGAGAGAGAAAAGGAGAGGAAGTGGGGGAAAGAGGGGGAGAGAGAAAGAGGGGTGAGAGAGTGGGAGAGAGAGGGAAAAGAGAGAGAGTAGGGGAAAGAGGGGGAGAGAGAAAGAGGGGTGAGAGAGAGGGGGAGGGGGAGAGAGAGGGAAAAGAGAGAGAAAGTGGGGGAAAGAGGGGGGAGAGAGAAAGAGGGGAGAGGGAGGGGGAGAGAGAGAGGGAGAAGCAGAGAGAGGGAGACGGGAGAGGGGGGGGGGAGGGGGGGAGGGATGATCTGGACGGGGATTGTTTGCAGAGGAGCTAATTGGGTGTTTTGCTGGAATTGGACAGAGCCCCACTGTTGCATCTGATTAAGCTCTTCAAGTGTGTGTGTGTGTGTATTTGTGTTTACGAGTGTGTCTGAGTTTGTATGTGTTTGTGTGGGTGTGTGTGCGTCTTCCTGGGTGCTTGTGTGTGCATTTGGTGTATGGATTAGATGAGTCCGTGTGAGTGTGGTTTGTATACTGGCAGCACGGCTACCAAGGATTACGCTTCTCCGTCTGTGTCCCTCGCCTTCTCCCTCTCCCTCTCTGTTTCTCTCTCTCTCTCCCTCTCTCTCCCTCTCCCTCTCTGTTTCTCTCTCTCTCCCTCCCTGGTATCTCTCTCTCCCCCTCTCTCCCTCTCCCTCTCTGTTTCTCTCTCTCTCTCCCTCTCTCTCCCTCTCCCTCTCTGTTTCTCTCTCCCTCTCTCTCCCTCTCTCCCTCTCCCTCTCTGTTTCTCTCTCTCCCTCCCTGGTATCTCTCTCTCTCTCTCTCTCTCTCTCTTCTGCCCCTCACTCTCCCTCTCTGGTCTCTCTCTTGTCTCTCTCTGGTCTCTCTCTCTCTCTGTGTCTGTCTCTCTCTCTCTCTTTCACTCTCTGTCTATCTTGCAGTTTGACTCAATTCAATTCAAAGTACATGGCAAATGTATAAATGGTTCATTAGAAATGTGTACATATACATCCTACTGATAAGGTGCACACCCCCCCCACATCTCTCCCACCTCCTCTATCTCCCCCTCCTCCTCCCTTCTCCCTCCTCCTCCTCCTCCTCCTGCTCCTCCTCCTCCTGCTCCTCCTGCTCTTCCTCCTCTCCTCCTCCTCCTCCTCCTCTTCTCCTCCTCCTCCTCCACCCTCCTCCTCCTCCTCCTCCTCCTCCTGCTCTTCCTCCTCTCCTCCTCCTCTCCTCCTCCTCCTCCTCCACCCTCCTCCTCCTCCTCCTCCTCCTCCTCCTGCTCATCCTGCTCCTCCTCCTCCTCCACCCTCCTCCTCCTCCTGCTCCTCCTGCTCCTCCTGCTCCTCCTCCAGGATCCAGCAGTGCTCCCAGCTCAACCAGATGTCCAGTGAGCGTCTGGCGGCGGTCTTCTCCCCCTGTCTCTTCCAGACCCAGGGCCAGACCGCCCGGGAGGTGGCGGTGGTGCGAGACCTCATCAACAACTACGTCACGCTCTTCAACGTGAGGCTCTCGCTCGGCGACGGTTCCCGCTGTGCGGTGCACGCCGTGCCAATGTTGTCGTCCCAAAAGTGAAACTGAAACTGAAAGTGAAACTAAAAGTGAAAGTGAAACTAAGAGGGAAAGTTAAACAATGTAAGCAGCTCGTGATGCGGGGGCGGGGGGCTGCAGCACCTCACGATGTTCCCTTCCTCCTTCAGCCACCCTCCTGTCTCTGCTGGCAGCCGCGTCCGTCAGGGAACACGCACATCAGACAAATATAAAACATATCGATACCGCGACACGGGTTTAACTGTCGTGGGGAACTTGTTTACGCAGAACATTTGGGGTTTTATATATCCAGATATAAACCCATAACCAAATGCAAAACGGAAAAAGACATAATGAAGTGAAGCCTGAGAGAGAGAGAGAGAGAGAGAGAGAGAGAGAGAGACCGTCGTTTTAGATTTTGAGTGACTACCGATTTAAATACACGACAGCAGGTTCCTGCGCTGCTTACTGTACACTCATCACTATTCAAATCATTTTGCATTAGTAAGTATAAAATGAAAAAAAAAGTTAAGCCATCGCAGTCAACTAGAAATAGCAAAATCCCCCGTTAGGGCGAGGGAGAGAGAGGACGAGAGAGAGAGAGAGATGAGGAACATGTCAGGGATTGAAACGTAAGACGTTTTGGAAGCCTGATGGTAGCGTGGACCGACTCTATCGGCAGCGACACCTGGAGCTACGGTAGCCTAGCAAGACTAGGGGCCTGTACCCCCCCTTTAGTGTTCAGAGAGGGGGACCCTAGAAGGCCAGGGCCTGAACCCCCCCTTTAGTGTTCAGAGGGGGGGGACCCTAGAAGGCCAGGGCCTGAACCCCCCCCTTTAGTGTTCAGAGGGGGGGACCCTAGAAGGCCAGGGCCTGAACCCCCCCCTTTAGTGTTCAGAGGGGGGGACCCTAGAAGGCCAGGGCCTGAACCCCCCCTTTAGTGTTCAGAGGGGGAGGGAGGTGGGGACCCTAGAAGGCCAGGGCCTGTACCCCCCTTTAGTGTTCAGAGGGGGAGGGAGGTGGGGACCCTAGAAGGCCAGGGCCTGAACCCCCCTTTAGTGCTCAGAGGGGGGGACCCTAGAAGCCAGCAGTGATGTCCGGCTCATGTTCATTGGGCTCTGGCCCTTCTGCTGTGTTGTACCCCCACTGGAGTGGAACCAGTGAGATGGGGCCCCATTCCTCCTTGTCCCTTTATCATCAAGGAGAGAGAGAAAGTGTGTGTGTGTGTGTGTGTGTGTGTGTGTGTGTGTGTGTTTGTGCCCCTCTAATCAAAGCTAACGTGCCATAGTTGCTTGTGATGAATAACAGAAGAAAAGTTTGAATAAATAATGAATATTTCTATCCTGCGAGCTTCGCGGACGATTGAGTATTCATAAAAAAGTTGTTATTTCAGAAAATACTTATTTCCTGTGATGACGTATGTACCGGTTTCATCTGGTCGGCACCACATTCAAATGCTCATGAAACTGTGAAAATGGGACTGTTGGAAGTTCAGATGAAAGCTCAACGTTCTCCACAATGTCCCTCTGGTTCCATAACCGCCATTGTGCGTGTGTGTGTGTGTGTGCGCGTGTGTGTGTGTGTGTGTATATATGTGTGTGTGTGTGTTTGTGTGTATGTGCATGCATGTGTGTGTGTTCCTGTGTGTGTACGTGCATGAGTGTGTGTGTTCCTGTGTGTGTGTGTGTGTGTGTGTGTTCCTGTGTGTGTTCCTGTGTGTGTGTGTGTGTGTGTGTGTTCCTGTGTGTGTGTTCGTGTGTGTGTGTGTGTTCCTGTGTTTGCGTGTCTGTTCCTGTGTGTGTGTTCCTGTGTGTGTGTGTGTTTGTGTTCCTGTGTGTGTGTATACGTGCATGAGTGTGTGTGTTCCTGTGTGTGTGTGTGTGTGTGTGTGTTCCTGTGTGTGTGTGTGTGTGTGTGTGTGTTCCTGTGTGTGTGTGTGTGTGTTCCTGTGTATGTGTGTGTGTGTGTGTTCCTGTGTGTGTGTGTGTGTGTTCCTGTGTGTGTGTGTGTTCCTGTGTGTGTGTGTGTGTGTTCCTGTGTGTGTGTCCACCTGCAGGTCAATGACGACCAGCTGCAGCAGATGCAGAGAGAGACTAATTTCATCTCGCGTTGGAAAGAGAAAAAAGACTCCACAGTAGGTTGGCCCACCCCACGCTCTCTGTGTGTCTCCGCTTGGCAATGTGTGTTGGCTTGTACAGTGTTTTGTGTGTATGTGTTTGCTTGTTTGTGTGTAAGTGTGTTTGCTTGTTTGTGTGTGTGTTTGCTTGTTTGTGTGTGAGTGTGTTTGCTTGTTTGTGTGTGTGTGTTTGCTTGTTTGTGTGTGAGTGTGTTTGCTTGTTTGTGTGTGTGTTTGCTTGTTTGTGTGAGTGTCTTTGCTTGTTTGTGTGTGAGTGTGTTTGCTTGTTTGTGTGTGTGAGTGTGTTTGGTTTTTTGTGTGTGAGTGTGTTTGCTTGTTTGTGTGTGTGAGTGTGTTTGCTTGTTTGTGTGTGAGTGTGTTTGCTTGTCTATTGTGTTTGTGTGCTTGCAGGTGTGTGTGTGTGTATGTCTGTACTTGTGTGTGTGTGTGTGTGTGTGTGTGTGTGTGTGTGATTGTGTGTGTGTGTTCTTGCATGTATGTGCATGTGTGTGTGTGTGTGTGTGTTTGGATGTGTGTCTGTGTGTGTTTGTGTGCTTGCAGGTGTGTGTATGTCTGTACTTGTGTGTGTGTGTGTGTGATTGTGTGTGTGTGTTCTTGCATGTATGTGCATGTGTGTGTGTTTGTGTGTGTTTGGATGTGTGTCTGTGTGTGTTTGTGTGTTTGCAGGTGTCTGTGTGTGTGTGTGTGTGTTTGGATGTGTGTCTGTGTGTGTGTGTGTGTGTGTGTGTGTGTGTGTGTGTGTGTGTGCACAGGTCTCCCCTGTGTCTCTGCTTCTACGCGAGTCGTCATGTTATTCAAACACGTATCTCAAATCCAGTCAGAAGTGCTGCTCAGCAATTAATCCTGCCCCAAAACTTTTCCTTTTAACGTTCCCGTGCGGGGAGAGGGAACGTGGGGAATGTCCGTCACGGGGAGGGAGTCCGTCGATGACGGAGAAAATGGATTTTTTTTTCAGTTAACCTCCGCGGCAGTCATTTTCTAAGTGGACAAATCGTCGGGTTCGGTACATTGGATTCCAGGTAGCGGTAGAAATAACTCGTGTTATTTTCCATATCCCCCCCCCCCTCCCCCTCTGCGCCCACGCTGCCGACAGCGTTCCAGAAATCGGCTCCAAGGTTATTCACCTGGAAGCCGCGGTTAATCTGAACCGCTGTCCTGTGCTGGCTTCTGGGAGAGAACAGACGTTTATCGATCTCATGCTCTGGCTGGGTCATTTGAATCTGAAAAA
>NC_136953.1:17154865-17166848 GCF_949987615.1 Pollachius pollachius
TGTGTTTGTGTTCCTCTAGTGGTGTGTGTGTGTGTGTTCCTCTAGTGTGTTTGTGTTCCTCTAGTGGTGTGTGTGTGTGTGTTCCTCTAGTGTGTTTGTGTTCCTCTAGTGGTGTGTGTGTGTGTGTTCCTCTAGTGTGTTTGTGTTCCTCTAGTGGTGTGTGTGTGTGTGTTCCTCTAGTGTGTTTGTGTTCCTCTAGTGGTGTGTGTGTGTGTGTTCCTCTAGTGTGTTTGTGTTCCTCTAGTGGTGTGTGTGTGTGTGTTCCTCTAGTGTGTTTGTGTTCCTCTAGTGGTGTGTGTGTGTGTGTTCCTCTAGTGTGTTTGTGTTCCTCTAGTGGTGTGTGTGTGTGTGTTCCTCTAGTGTGTTTGTGTTCCTCTAGTGGTGTGTGTGTGTGTGTTCCTCTAGTGTGTTTGTGTTCCTCTAGTGGTGTGTGTGTGTGTGTTCCTCTAGTGTGTTTGTGTTCCTCTAGTGGTGTGTGTGTGTGTGTTCCTCTAGTGTGTTTGTGTTCCTCTAGTGGTGTGTGTGTGTGTGTTCCTCTAGTGTGTTTGTGTTCCTCTAGTGGTGTGTGTGTGTGTGTTCCTCTAGTGTGTTTGTGTTCCTCTAGTGGTGTGTGTGTGTGTGTTCCTCTAGTGTGTGTGTGTGTTCCTCTAGTGGTGTGTGTGTGTGTGTTCCTCTAGTGTGTGTGTGTGTTCCTCTAGTGGTGTGTGTGTGTGTGTTCCTCTAGTGTGTGTGTGTGTTCCTCTAGTGGTGTGTGTGTGTGTGTTCCTCTAGTGTGTGTGTGTGTTCCTCTAGTGGTGTGTGTGTGTGTGTTCCTTTAGTGTGTGTGTGTGTGTGTCCCTCTAGTGTGTTTGTGTTCCTCTAGTGGTGTGTGTGTGTGTGTTCCTCTAGTGTGTGTGTGTGTTCCTCTAGTGTGTTTGTGTTCCTCTAGTGGTGTGTGTGTGTGTGTTCCTCTAGTGTGTGTGTGTGTTCCTCTAGTGGTGTGTGTGTGTGTGTTCCTTTAGTGTGTGTGTGTGTGTGTCCCTCTAGTGTGTTTGTGTTCCTCTAGTGGTGTGTGTGTGTGTGTTCCTCTAGTGTGTGTGTGTGTTCCTCTAGTGTGTTTGTGTTCCTCTAGTGGTGTGTGTGTGTGTGTTCCTCTAGTGTGTTTGTGTTCCTCTAGTGGTGTGTGTGTGTGTGTTCCTCTAGTGTGTGTGTGTGTTCCTCTAGTGGTGTGTGTGTGTGTGTTCCTTTAGTGTGTGTGTGTGTGTGTCCCTCTAGTGTGTGTGTGTGTGTGTTCCTCTAGTGGTGTGTGTGTGTGTGTGTGTGTGTGTGTTCCTCTAGTGGTGTGTGTGTGTGTTTCTCTAGTGTGTGTGTTCCTCTAGTGGTGTGTGTGTGTGTGTTCCTCTAGTGTGTGTGTGTGTGTGTCCCTCTAGTGTGTGTGTGTGTGTGTTCCTCTAGTGGTGTGTGTGTGTGTGTGTGTGTGTTCCTCTAGTGGTGTGTGTGTGTGTCCCTCTAGTGTGTGTGTGTGTGTTCCTCTAGTGGTGTGTGTGTGTGTGTGTGTGTGTGTGTGTGTGTTCCTCTAGTGGTGTGTATGTGTGTCCCTGTAGTGTGTGTGTGTGTGTGTGTTCCTCTTGTGGTGTGTGTGTTTGTGTCTGTGTGTCCCTCTAGTGTGTGTGTGTGTGTGTGTGTGTGTGTGTGCCTTGTGAGTCCCTGAAGGTACGTAATACATCTTCTCTGTTTTCTTGTGTGCCTCTGCACACACACAAACACACACATCCAGGTGCAATTCAAACCAGTCCTCCATTCCCGCTGGATGTTGGGGAGGGGGGGAGAGAGAGTGGGAGCTGAGGGAGAGAGGTGGTTTGAGAGGGTAACCAGAGAGAGAGAGAGAGAGAGAGAGAGATGGTACCCAGTAGACAGAAGCCGGTCCACAGGTTGACAGAATCGGGCCGAGCCGTTGGTGGTTCAACCTGATGGGAGTACGGCCTCGGAAATAAATCAAAAGCCTGTTAATCAGAGAAGCGTTTGTTTAATTGCATGAGTAATTGGGTTTGGTGCGACGCGGGAACAGCAGGTAGATAAGGCCTTCCCTCTGTGAATCAGAGCAGTGCGCTGTAGCGGTGTGACGGAGACATCAGGGTTAACTCCTCCAGTTCTGATTACTCTCAGAGAGCTGTTGTTCAAAGGGAAGCGATCAGAGAGGGAATGGACCAGAAGACAAGAGATGGAACACCACCACCGCTTAAATACTGGAATGTTAATCATATTTCATTATATTAGATTCAAAAGTAATTACCTACTTCTTTGTCCTTTGTTTTTGTTTGCTTGTTTTTCTGGTGTTTGTTTGTTTATTTTTGGTTATTTGTTTGTCCGTTGTTTGCTTGCTGTTTGTTCATTTTTTGTTTGCTTGTTAATTGTTGTTTGTTTGTCCGTTTGTTTGTTTCTTTGTTCATTGTTGGTTTGTTTGTTTCTTCGTTGTTTTATGTTGTTTTTTTGTCTGTTCATTGTTGTTTGTTTGTTTGTTCATTGTTTGTTTGTTCATCGTTGTTTGTTTGTTTGTTCATCGTTGTTTGTTTGTTTGTCCCTTGTTGTTTGTTTGTTTGTTCATCGTTGTTTGTTTGTTTGTCCCTTGTTGTTTGTTTGTTTGTCCGTTGTTGTTTGTTTGTCCGTGTTTGTTTGTTTGTCCCTTGTTGTTTGTTTGTTTGTCTGTTGTTGTTTGTCTGTTTGTTCTTCGTTGATTGTCTGTTTGTCCGTTGTTGTTTGTCTCTTTGTTCATCGTTGTTTGCTTGTTTGCCCCTTGTTGTTTGTCTGTTTGTTCATTGTTGTTTGCTTGTCCATTGTTGTTTGTCTGTTTGTTCATCGTTGTTTGTTGGTTTCAGCTCTCTCCCAGCATGCAGTCTGGTGAGCTGGCAGAGTCGGCCCTGAGCAGCAGGAGCCTGACCTCTGGCCCCCAGGACCGGTGGGTCACCTACGAGGTCATCGAGAACGGGGAGCTAGGTACGGTCTCCACGGCAACGCTCCCCCATCCCCACCCTATCAAGAACCTCAGGAAAATACAGCAATACAGTCACATGACGAAGCAGGATATAACAACTCCACCAACATTCAAATGAAGTGTTCTCTGTTGTTTAACCAGTATAACATTCTCCTCGCCACTCTTCAAACACACATACGATCAGATGGAACACCAGAATATATATGTTCTGTAAATGAATGTGACTACCAGCCTGCCAGTGACTCACTGGGAGGGGTGCGTGGGGGGATCTGGTTTGAACAGGTAGGGACCCCCGCGACAAACGCTGCACCGAATGGAGGTTCATGAAGTTAATGAACTTAGTGAAGTTAGCATTCACTCAGGAACAGTTTGAACGGAGCGGTTTGATCTGCTTGATGTGCTTCTGAAGTTGGCCAGAAGGCACCCTGCTGTCTCTCACTGTCTCTCTCTGTCTCTCTCTCTGTCTCTCTGTCTCTCTCTCTGTCTCTCTCTCTCTCTCTCTCTCTCTCTCTCTCTCTCTCTCCCTTTTACTCTCACCCTCCTCCCTCCCTCTCCCCCGCCCTCCCTCCCTCCCTCTCTCTCTCTCTCCCTCCCTCCTGCCCTCCCTCCCTCCCTCTCTCTCTCTCTCTCTCTCTCTCTCTCCCTCCCTCCTGCCCTCCCTCCCTCCCTCTCTCTCTCTCTCTCCCTACCTCCCTCCCTCCCTCCCTCCCTCCCTCCCTCCCTCCCTCTCTCTCTCTCCCTTCCTCCCTCCCTCCCTTCCTCCCTCCCTCCCTCTCTCTCCCTGCCTCCCTTCCTCCCTCCCTCCCTCCCTCTCCTCTCCCTCTCTCCCTCTCTCTCCCTGCCTCCCTCCCTCCCTCTCAAACAGCCTTTGTTCCAAACTTTTCTGCTGTCATTGCTTCAGCGTTTAACGAGCGTTCAAAGGATCGCTCCGGATCATCTCTGCAGGCCGGGTGTTTCATCTCAGCCTCTGATTATAAGGTCTCTCTCTCTCCCTCTCCCTCTCCCTCTCTCCCCCTCTCTCCCTCTCTCTTTCCCTCTCTCTCTCTCTCTCTCCCTCTCTCTCCCTCTCCCTCTCTTCCCCTCTCCCCCTCTCTCCCTCTCCCTCTTTCCTTCTCTCTCTCTCTCCCTCTCTCTCTATCTCTCCCTCTCTCCCTCTCTCCCTCTCTTTCTCTCTCTCTCTCTCTCTCTCTCTCTCTCTCACAAGACGACATTCAGTACTTTAGCTGACGTGTGCGTTCATTCATCATCCTCATCCCATTTTCCCCCATCATTCTCTTTGCCGTCATGATGGCTTTCATCATCCTCTTCATCCTCCTGATCGGCCCATCACCTTTATCCTCCTTCTCCTCCTCCTCCTCCCCCTCCTCCTCCTCCTCGTGTTAACTCTGACCAGAACCATCATTATCCTCCTTAATACTGTCATCACTACCCTTATCATCTCCTTCGTCATCCTCCTCCTCCTCATCAGCATCATGATCCTCATTTTATTCTCTGTCATCTTCCTCATCACCATCATCATCCTCATCATCCTCATCCTCTTTATCTTCTTCGCCTTCGTCATGATCCTCGTCTTCATCATCTTCTCCAATTCTTGCTTGGCTCCCTGTGGTGCCGCCCCTCCTGTGTCTGATGGGCCCCGGAGGCCCGGGGGAGGGCCCCGTCAGGGGCTCCGGCTGCACCGGGAGGTTGAACCAAACTTTCAGCCTTTGAGGCTTTTTTTTCCCTGCTTCCTCTTCAAGCCCACAGAGGACGGAGCGTCCTCGCCCCGACGGAAGCTGTGGAATGCAGAGCAGATCTGCCGTGTTGCTTTTCAACATAAAGTTTTGCTCAGTCCACGGTCATAGTATTTTCGGAGGTATTGCTCTGACAGATTTAGTGTTTAGGAAAAAAAGTGTTAAGATAGGGAATTTCGCGTTGGTTTGGGGATTTCTCAGGATAGAATTTGATTAACGCAGTTATAAGGCAGTGTGGGGAAGTTAAGCCATGCAAACTTTTGGTAGAATCGGAGGAACTAATTCCATGGCCCGCTCCCCCAGATAGAAGGGAGATAAGCTAAGCTATGCTAATGATCCTTGTTCCGCCATTTTGGCTTCCATTGGTGTCTGGAATAAAACACAAACAGTGTGAAGAATGGGACGGTGGCGAGGTTCAAAAGGTACTAGTGAATCAGCGAATAGCACGTGCTAGCAGCATGCGCTAATAGCAATCGCTAATAGCGTACGTGAGCAGCATATCCTAATAGTGTGCGCTAATGGCGTTTGCTTGAAAATAAGATAACAAGTCTTATGTTGCAAATTTCCTTGACCTTTTTAGAAACAAACTTCAGGTTGGCGGGGGATAATTCAAATGGGATGGGGTCCATTATGGCGGCGGTGGTGGTGGGGACAACCTTTCCTTAATGGATTCCAGGATAGGATTGCCGTTTGGCATTTAAGACTTTAATCCGTTGACTTGAAGCCAGAATAATGTATTCATAGCGGAGTGCTGAGAGGTCTGATGTTCGGGTCAGGCTGAAGAAAGAACCGGCTCCTAAACGGATCAATGCGCTGCTTTGATTGGCCGTGGTTCTGCCTGTCTCCACAGAGCGACCTCTGCACCACAAGGAGAAGATCCTGGAGCAGGTTCTGGAGTGGAGCGGTCTGGAGGAGCCCTGCTCCGCCTTCCTGGTGGTGAGGAGGCACCTCGGGAACCAGACCAGCCCCCACGGGACAGGTGCAGCTCGCTGAACACTATCGGCTTCCAGAACATTTACAAATTAACACTTTGTTTCTATGTCATTTTCAGCTTCTTCTATTGATATCATTACTATTAGCCTTATTTTAAAGCGCTTTTGTGTACATGTATCTGTGTGTGGATGTGTTAATTCCCCCCCCCCCCCCCCCCCCCCCTGCCCAGACCCCCCCCAGAGGGAGCAGAAGGGCCCGCTGAGGGTCCGGGCGGGAGCCTCCAAGCTGCTGTCCGGACACCGCTTCACGGAGAAACACGTGGAGCTGAGGGACAGGAAGCTGCTGGTGTTCAAAGACTCCAAGGTAGCGCCACGCCCCCCCCCCCCCCACAGTCCCAGCCCCAGCTGGGCGCTGCTAGAAGCAGTTAGAAGCAGTTAGAACCAGTTAGAACCAGTTAGAACCAGTTAGAACCAGTTAGAACCTGTTAGAACCTGAGTTATCAGAGGAGGTCACGGTTATTTGTAGACGCTTGAACTTCTCTTAGGGAACTTGAAATAGGATCACCATGTTTGGCAAAATAAAACGGGAACATGATGAAGTTCTGAGGGGGGGTCGGAGAAGGGGGGGGGGGCGAGGCGTAAGACACTCTTTGCCTTAATTAGCGACATATGAAGAATGTGGGAATGCAGCTCATTATCGCGGAACATTTCTTTAATAGATTTTCTCACACAAGGAATTTGGAGACGAGGTGTAGGCTGACATAGTGTGATGGCAGGGGGACAGCTGTGTGTGTGTGTGTGTGTGTGCGTGTGTGTGTGTGTGTGTGAGAGTGTGTGTGCCTGCGTGCATGCGTATTGAGTTTGCGTGCGTGTATGTTGTGGGTGTGCGTGCGTGCGTGTGTGTGTTAAGTGAGGTTTCGAAGGGAATATTGCTCGGTTCAGAAGCTCAGGGGTTTAGACTGGAGAAGATGAGCGCTGTCACTCTGCTGAGAGAGAGAGAGAGAGAGAGAGAGAGAGAGAGAGAGAGAGAGACAGACAGACAGACAGACAGACAGACAGACAGACAGACAGGGAGAGACAGAGAGGGAGGGGGAGAGAGAGAGAGAGAGAGAGAGAGAGAGAGAGAGAGAGAGATTTTAAGGTTTTCTGTTGCTTAGTGACAGACAGGCGATCCAGGAAAAGAAGGATAGACAGACAGACACACTGACGGGTGGACGGATGGATTGGTAGAGAAATGTTATTCCTGAAACTGTTGTTCTCTAATGCGGTGTTATCTACCAAGCTCCCGAACCAACAGGCAGACAGATGCTTAGATAAACACGGAGAGAGAAACACTTACAAATCATGTGTCACAACCACCCCAGACACAGAGAGAGAGCTTGGTTAATGTCCACTAAACCCTGAATGGTGTCTCTCTGTGTCTCTCTGTCTCCCAGAGTGCCAAGGCAGAGAGAGAAGTTCTGCTGAAGACTTCAAAGTGCTACTTGGGGATGAAGAAGCGGCTAAAAGCACCGACCTGGTACAGACACACACACACACACACACACACACACACACACACACAGCTTATCCTGCTGTATAAACTCAATCTTCCTCCTCTCTCTCCGTCTCCCTATCTCTCTCGGCCATGAGGTGAAGAGGCCAGTCTTGGGGCTGTATCATGTAGTCTGGGCTTATTACATGAAAAGGTCCATGCGTTTATCTGACGTCCATTTTGTTCCACCGTTCTGGACGGCCTCCATTTTGTCTTGTTTTTGTTACCCAGAACACACCACTGCTTGTATCTCTGTATTCACTCTCGTTATTAAATAGAATAAAAGGAATTGGGTTTGTTGCAAAATATCATCGCGTTCTGCTTTCAGGAAAACAAGACTACAAAACACAGCCCAAAATGTGAAACTGTGCCAGCTTATTTGACTGATTAATATAAATTCTGAGTCATTTCAAAGCAGAATCTCTGTTTGATTCAGGGTGTAATCAAACAGAGAGTAACAGCAGGAGGAAGTTCCAGCCAAGCGGCACTTTTAACTTCTATATTATCATTCCTCATCACTTATTGCTGGAAACCCAGAATCGAGAAGAAACCATCATATAGATACAGTTCATACTGTATTGTGTAGATAATGTAATATAGTCCTCTTTTAACTCTGAAGCCAAAGAGAGGGAGAGAGAGAGAGCTGAGAATAGAGTTAGAGAGGGCTAAAGGAATAAAGAGAGGAATAAAGTTAGATGAAGAGCGATAATGAGAGGGGAACATGACAAGCACTACAATTATAAATAGAGAGAGAGAGAGAGAGAGAGAGAGAGAGAGAGAGAGAGAGAGAGAGAGAGAGAGGGACGGACGGACGGACGGACGGACGGACGGACGGACGACTGAGGGAGGGGTGTCTTTGGTCCGGGTTGGGGGGTGTGTGAGGGGTGGGGGCCCCCCACAGAGACCCCCACAGACCCGCGGCCCTGCTGGTCCGCCCCGGTTATCTCCGTAGCGACGGCTCAAACCCGGCTGTGGGTGCTGGAGAGGGAGGGAGTGTGTTCGGGAGGAAGGTCATCCTTACCCTGTGTGTGCGTGTGTGTGCGTGCGTGCTTGTGTGTGTGTGTGTGTGTGTGCGTGTTTGTGTGCTTGTGTGTGTGTATGCGGGTTCAGCTCGGTGTTAAGGTCCTACACACATACAGGTCCACCTTTACATAATGTACACACACAGATGGCATTTCTATATGCATGATGTAAATACACCCACGCACCCTGCGGCCCCCCCACGCCTGACCGGCCCACCAGGGCAGGACTGTCCCTCCGCACTCTCCACGCTCCTCGCTACGGCGCTAGCGAGCGGTAGCTGTGTCCTATAATAAAAAAAGGTTTATTATTATGCGTGTGCAGCCTCGGCTTTCGTTCCAGCAGATGTTAACAGTTACCCTCGTTTATGTGGATGATACTTTTCCATATTTAATGATCGTTTGTCCTCGAAGAATGTGTTTTAGTGCCACCTAATATGCGTTTACTCACCCTTTTAAACCCCATCTCAACACTTCTCCCTAAAACCGTGTTTACGACGTCCTTCTGTGAAGTAGTGATTCCTACCTGGTGTGTCGGGGTGTTATTCTGCCCCTGCTGAAGAGCGCGTCGTTCTGGCACCTGCTGAATTGTACACCCTGTTCCGGATACGTCTGGTCATGCATAAACATGCGGTTGTCTGGCTGTAGTTTGTGTTTTTATACATTCTCAGTTTTCTTCGTTATTCCATTTGGTGACAACAGTTTCAACCTTCTGCTAAGTTTGAGCGCCCAACAGAACTTTGTTTTTCTTGTTTGGTGTGTGTGTGTGTGTGTGTGTGTTTCGGTCTGTGTGTGTGTGTGTGTGTGTGTTTCAGTCTGTGTGTGTGTGTGTGTGTGTCTTTGTGTGTGTTTAGGTGTGTGGGTTTAGGTGTGTTAGTGTTGTTCATTGGAAAGTAGTTTTTTGCTTTAAGAGGTGTGTGTCTTCTCTATCTCTCTGTCTTCCTCTCCATCCATTTGTATTTACGTTCATCTCTGTCTCACTGTCTCTCTATCTGTCTCTCGCTCTCTCCTGCTCTCTCTCTGTCTCTCTATCTGCCTCTGTCTCTCTCTCTCTCGCTCGCTGTCTCTCTGTCTTCTCTCGCTCTCTCTTGCTCTCGCTCTCTGTCTCTCTCTCTCTCTGTCTCTCTGTCTTTCTGTCTTCTCTCGCTCTCTCTTGCTCTCGCTCTCTGTCTTTCTCTCTCTCTGTCTTCTCTCGCTCTTTCTTGCTCTCGCTCTCTGTCTCTCTGTCTCTCGCTCTCTGTCTCTCTGCCTTCTCTCTCTCTCCTGCTGCCCCCCCCTCTCTCTCTCCATCACAAACATGTGCCTTTCTGGTAAAACCACTGAACAAAGCGGCCGCTGACCTCCCTCTTCAGCACTCTGCGCTGTTGTCTCTGGGTGTCACCAGCTGTCCTCTCCTCTGTTTGTTGCTTTCAGTTGGGGCTTCACCATCTACGTGGAGAAGCAGCATTGGTGAGTGCTCCTCCAAAGGCCTTCTGATTGAATTATTGATTAGTCTGCCTTCTGCCCGCGCTTTAGAAAATACCACTCCGCCAGAAATACTCCAGGAGGAAGCCGACTCACGCTACAGTACCTGTGATTGGTTCTATTTCCTGGTGAATTAGCAATAGAAGAGGGGAGAGACGGACAAAGTTTCTTCTTTTTACAAACCTCAGCACAAATATTCTGCAGTGTGACGTGTTTCCAGAGAGCTTCCTGCTCTTAGAAACACCCAGGAAATACTAAAACTATTATATACCATTCGGTGTGAGACACAAACAAGCTGTTAACCAAACTGCTAACATTTAAGTAGACGCTTCTTTGTGTTTTTATTAAAATAATTATCTCACCCTCAATCGTCTACTGGGAAATTACCTGAAAAAGTTTGACAGTTTTGCAATTTAATTATTCTTGCACACTCTTCAGCAATTCCTGGGCTTTTCGAGACACCTGCCATCATATTAAATTTCATAAGTACATCTGCAGAGGAAACAGTTTTCACCGCCAACACCTCAGTTCACCCCACTGGGTGTAAAGTCACCGCTGGTTCACCAGAGCAGAGAGGACTTCCCTTAATAAGACTCTGGTCAAAGAAACTAATCCATTTAGCTTTTCACTGTTCATGTACTGTGCCTTCTGTGAGAAGAGTACCACCAGCACTGATCTAGATTCCATACAAGTGAGGTTTAATATTTTTGAACGTGGTTTATGAACCACATTTCAAATACCTTCCACAAAATAAAAATGAAAATGCCTTAAAATGTGTCTCCGGTCCGCAGGTACTTCTGCTGTGAGGAGAAGGAAAGCCAGGTTAGCTGGGTGAACGCCATCATACGGATGAAGGTGAGTCCGTCCCAAAGGTTCTGGGTTCGATCCCCGGGGTCCGCCGCCCAGCCCTGAGGTCCGCCTTAACCCTCCCTGCTCCTCATGACAGCTCCTGACCTCTGGGGGATGTAAAGTGTTCAGAGCCTTCTGCTGAAGGACAGAGGAGCAATATGGGGGAGGTCCTGAGTTTTAGAGGACAACCGATCTGTTCCCAAACCCACACACCCAAACTAAAGCCTCTGCCTTGGGTTTGACCGGACACCTCCCAACACAGATATCTCACCCACGCAAGAAACAAGTTCACTTTAAGAGGTATTGTCCTGATAACAGTACACATATATTCACACACGGTGTACAACATTCTGCAGCTCCTGTAGTGGGAGTCACTGACGCAAACACAGAGCAGGAGCCGAGGAGGGGTGCTGGCCTGAAGGTTGCGGCGTCTCTCTGTTTGTGTGGTTGAACACGGCGTCAGGATGAGGTCAGGCGGGGCGCGCCGACAGCCACATGGCGCTCTTTAGTGGCCCCCCAACCACGCCTCGCGCTGTCGCTGGCTGACGCCGTGCATGCCACATAAATAATGCAGAGCCAGGCGAAGGAAGGAGGAAAAACAATGGCAAACATCCAGAGTGGTGACGCTGTTAGTGTTTGTGCTCTCTCGCTCTCTCCCCTCTGTCTCTCTCTCCCTCCCTCTCTCTATCTCCCTCCCTCTCTTTCTCTCTCTCGCTACCCTCCGTCTCTCTCTCTCTCTCTCTCCCTCCCTCCCTCTCTCTCTCTCTCCCCTCTCTGTCTCTCTCCTCGCTACCCAACGTCTCTCTCTCTCTCTCCCTTCCTCTCTTTCTCTCTCTCTCTTCCTTCCGTCTCTCTACCCTCTCTCTCTCCTCTCCCCCCTCTCTCTCCCCCCTCTCTCCCCCCTCCCCCCTCCCCCTCCCTCCTCCCCTTCTCCCCCCTCCCTCTTCCCTCCCCCAGTGTCTTCATGGTGAGATGGTCTCATTGTCGCTGAATGATCCACCTGCTGTGCAGCATGAATAAACATTTAACTCTCATTATTCTCCCGCTTCCATAAGCCAATCGCAGCAAATTGAGCACATTTTCCAAATTATTCTAAAGTTTCGCCATCTTCAAAGGCGGGCAGAGATGGCTCCCTGTTCCGCGTCGTGGCATTGCGTGTTCCTAAATAGGATCCATATTTTCAGAGCGGCTCTCTGCACACTCCTAGCGGCATTAGCAGCTCTAACTTATGGGAACGCAAAGCGGTTTTTATCGACTGCTTACTGTAAAAAGCCTTTAGCCCGCCAGTGTTGGTTTGTTTATCTGGGAGGGAGGGAGAGGGGGGGAGGAAGGGAGGGAGGGAGGGAGAGAGAGGGAGGCAGCAGGGGCGAGAGACGGCGGAAGAGACTCTTGTTCTGTTTTTTAGATTGATCGGAGGAACGGGAGGCTGATACTCCATCTCTCTCGTTGCCAACGCTGTCATTGTCGTCGTTGTTGTTGTT
>NC_136953.1:17167048-17192048 GCF_949987615.1 Pollachius pollachius
TTCTTGTTTACAGTAACACTGTTTACAAACACATGTTTACAGTAACACGATTAAACCTCGGAGTGTACCTAAACGTCTCCATTCATGTTTACAGTAACACTGTATACAGTAACATGTTTACAGTAACACGATTAAACCTCCGAGTGTACCTAAACGTCTCCATTCATGTTTACAGTAACACTGTTTACAGTAACATGTTTACAGTAACACGATTAAACCTCGGACTGTACCTAAACGTCTCCATTCATGTTTACAGTAACACCGTTTACAGTAACATGTTTACAGTAACACGATTAAACCTCGGAGTGTACCTAAACGTCTCCATTCATCTCCTCCACAGCGGCCCTCGGGCCCCTCTCTCCCAACCGCCCCCCCCCACCTCAAGACCCCCGGGGCGTCGCCCCCCATGTCAGGGGGCCCGCGGCCCTTCGGCGACCGTCTCCTCGGCCCCAAGCCGTCGGGCCCTGTTCTCCCCACCGGCCGGAGGCCCTCCGCAGGGATGGTCTCCATGTTCCCCGCGTCGTCACGGCGACCGTCGACCCCCAATGGAGCCGTTGGGGGAGGGGCGGTGGTGGGCGGGGCTGATGGTGGGAGTGGGGGTGGTGGGGATGGAGATCAGCTGACACAGAGTCTGATGATGGAGCTCAGCTCCGTGCTGAAGAAGACCAACCGCTGTGTGGTGGATACAGACTGAAGGGGCGAGAGAGAGAGAGAGAGAGAGAGAGAGAGAGGGAGGGGGAGAGAGAGAGGGAGAGAGAGAGAGATAGAGGGAGAGGGGGAGAGAGAGAGGGAGAGAGAGGGAGAGAGAGAAAGAGAGAGAGAGAGAGAGAGAGAGATAGAGGGAGAGGGGGAGAGAGAGAGGGAGAGGGAGAGAGAGAGAGAGAGAGAGAGAGAGAGGGGGAGAGAGAGGGAGAGAGAGAGAGAGAGAGAGAGAGAGAGAGAGAGGGAGAGGGAGAGAGAGAGAGAGGGGGGGAGGGGGGGAAAGAGAGAGAGAGAGGGAGAGAGAAGGGGAGAGGGAGAGAGAGAGAGGGGGGGAGGGGGGAAAGAGAGAGAGAGAGAGGGAGAGAGAGGGGGAGAGGGAGAGAGAGGGGGAGAGAGAGAGAGAGAGAGAGCGAGCCCCAATGGGCCGTATAGGAGGGGTGAATTTGGTCAAAGTGTTTAATTTCCTGAAACCGCTGAATCAGGAGAAAGGATTGACTTTGTCTTCGTGTCCCTGGGACGGGGCGTGGGGGGGCGGATGGGTGAGGCGGGGGGAGGGAGGCTGGGTGAGGGGGGAGAGGGTACCCCGGGTGGCAAGGTGGGTTAGTTATATGGCGACCATGTGGGATTCAGACTAAGCCTCTCCAAAAGCTTCAGACACAACGACTAAAAATAAAGTCTTGCTGTCTGGTTCCTATTGAAGCTAAAGGACGCTTCAGAAAAGGACACTTCTGTAGTCGGTGCTGCATTCTGCACATTTTATACTTTTTTATGCTTTAATAAAGCCAGCTGTCTCATGCTCGTTTGAATTGAGTATTTCTTGAATCGTTTTTTTATATATTTTTCAATGGTTATTTTTATATTTCTACATGTTTTTGTATTGCTGTAGTTATTTAAACACCCTTAAATGAATGTTTGTGAGTGGCAAGTTCTGCGATAAATAACTTTTCTTTCTTTCTCCCATGACAAAAACCCTGCTTTAAAGTTTCATCACATGCATTATAAAACGCATCTTATCGAACAAAAATAGAAAACAGAATAAATGAAAACTAGAAAATGGGGTAAAAAGTGAGGTTTAATTTCTTATTTTCTTTTAATTGTGTTCGCATTGTGGGTTAGTCAAGTGTGTTTGTATGTGTGTCATCACTTTTAGTAACCAGGAAAAGTGTTATTGAAGTTATTCTTTCACATCTAGTTAATGGAGATAAGCTCACAGAATGATAAGGCTTGTAACGTTGGACTCCTTGGAGGCTTTCATATGACACCTTACGTTTCCGTTTGGATCTTAATAAATGAAAATAAATAAATAAACGATTTAAAAGAAGGTATACCATACAGCATACTCAAGTTCAGTTATTAAGTAACAACGTACAAAATGTCTAAATGACAAATCATTCACACAATATCTAAAGCACCAACATAACACTAAAGGTGATCATCTATCTATCATCTATCCCCATGGACGGCTCCACAGTCACCTGGAGACTCCAGAATCACCCCCAACAGAAGATCCTCACCTGGAGGTAACAGCTGAACCCAATCACCAATCACCGATCAAGCTGTGTTCTGAGAGTGTTCAGAGTGCTCCTCCGGCTCAGAGAGAGCTTGATCAGACAGAACACAGCGCAGAGCGATGTGAAGACCCAGGGTGGGCGAAGATATCCTCACCCCCTCTACCACTGAGCTCAATAAACCTGTTTCTTCCTCTACACGGAGCGCCCTGCTCTGACCGGCCCGCCTCATGTTTGGAACTGCCACACGTACGTAACGTTGGCTTACACTATTAGGTTCATTCATAAGACTTGTGGCCTGAAGTCTGGATTAAGTTTATGATTCTGTCCTTCATTATTTAGTAACAGCTGAGAAAGCAGTGTTTCAATGAAAGGAACAAACGCTGCGTAGATGTTATCAAAATAAAGAAGCTTGACTTCAGCGGTACTCCTGAATAAACGCTGAAAGCTAGTCAGAAATCATCATTCACACGTTGTTTATCTGACACCGCTTCACGTTTCAATATGAATCAAAGATTAGCAGTAGACAATGGAGTATCTTTCTAACCATATGGATCTATTATGTCCACGGCTGAATGCTGCCGCTTGAACAAAACGTCTACTCGTTCTCTAATCAGCTTTTTCTCTGTGTAAAATGCATCTTTTCAGTGTTCTCCACATTAAGGGGCGACTTGAGTCTCCCTTGGCCTTAACTCGAGGACCCTACACAGTGAGTACCCTCCCTGCATCAACGATCCTCCCAACACAATGCAGAACACTCATCCTAACGCCGCCGTCTCGTTAAATTATGCAGAACAACGGCGCGTGGAACCACAATAAGTGCCTGCGTAGGCAATTGTCACCCAGACGTCCGCATGAAAAATGTATTCCTACTTTTTATGTGTGGTTATTGCCTCTCGCCTCGCGTGGTGTTTGTCCTTCGGTTTTAACGTCTTGCAGCAGAGCCGGGCGTTGGTTTAGGGCCGGCCGTATCTCATCGACCCGCTGGTCGTAACCGCCGCTTGGACAAACGAGGCTTCATGAAGCCTGGTCAGATCTAGACCGTCAGCTATTAGGTTTTATTGAAGACTCCGTTTAAATACTTCACCGAAGCATAGCGTTTAGCCGTGTTGGTTCCCCGATCTGCATGCTGTTGTATGATAGTAACGTCCGCAAGCTCTGGAGGAGAAACAGGACACATCCGTCCGTTCAGTCGCTTCGTATCAAACAAGGAAAAATCAAATGATAGAAGTCACTTAGCGTCAGACTCAACAGACATGACTCCCTGGTCGTGCCTGTGTTTGTGTCTCTGCCTGGTAGCTAGCCCCTTCTGTGAATGAATGAATGCATATGTTTGTGTCTCTGCCTGGTCGCTAGCCCCCTCTGTGAATGAATGAATGTGAGTGTTTGTCTCTCTGCCTGGTCTTATGATAGAAGCTAGCCCCCTCTATGAATGAATGAATGCGTATGTTTGTCTTTCTGCCTGGTCGGTAGCCCCCTCTGTGAATGAATGAATGTGAGTGTTTGGTATAACGGGCGTTTCACTCTCCTACTGAACGTAGATCTGGTCCTGAAACACTTTGACCCCAGCACCAGCTCACACACACCTGAGGCAGCGTTGGATTCAGGTCTTCAGGGGTCCGTGTCTCTGGTCAGTAGTTTGCAGGTCTGAGGGTGAACTATGGAGAGTGAGTGTGTTGGGGGGGGGGGTGACATTGGCCTCAGCCCCATCTCCATCCCAGTGCAAGGCCCTTGGATGGTTGTTGGCTCATACAGTGAAGGGCAGGATGCTCTGGAGGGGAGGGAGGGGCGGGCTCCCCGTAGGGCCCCCCTGGGTGCTCCGGAGGTCTGCCGTGATGTGGAACTGCTTTAATACCGTAGCTCTCGGGCTGGGGGAGGAATCAACAACTGGAGGACGTTCTGAAGCGGTTAGAAGTGGGTCGGGGTTTGATTTCCTTGGAAAATAAGTGGGCAGTTATTTTTAATCAATGGACGGGGGGTGGGTGGGGGGGGGGTGAGGGCCCCTGGGACTTGATGTAGCTGCTCGCATCGATCAGTTGTTTTGCTGCGTTTCCATAGAGACGCTGATCCCATCTAATCCCCATGTCTGTCTCTCTGTCTCTCTCTCTCTGTCTCTCTCTCTCTCTCTCTCTCTCTCTCTCTCTCTCTCTCTCTGTCGCTCTCTCTCTCTCTTTCTCTGTCGCTCTCTGTCTCTGTCGCTCTCTCTCGCTCTGTCTCTCTCGCTCTCTCTCTCTGTCTCTTTCTCCCTCTCTCTCTCTCTGTCCCTCCCTCCCTCTCTCTCTCTCTCTCTCTCTCTCTCTCTCTCTGTCGCTCTCTGTCTCTGTCGCTCTCTCTCTCTCTCTGTCTCTCTCTCTCTCTCTCTCTGTCCCTCCCTCCCTCTCTCTCTCTCTCTGTCTCTGTCTCTCTCTCTCTCTCTCTCTCTCTCTCTCTCTGTCGCTCTCTGTCTCTCTCTCTCTCTCTCTCTCTGTCGCTCTCTGTCTCTGTCGCTCTCTCTCTCGCTCTGTCCCTCCCTCCCTCTCTCCCTCCCTCTCTCCCTCTCTCTCTCTCTCTCTCTCTCTCTGTCTCTGTCTCTGTCTCTCTCTCTCTCCCCTTGTTTACAGGCATGCGTCTGTTGGTCTGGGATTAATGTAATTTTTTAATGATGCAGACGCGCTGATGAAATTGGGTGTGTGGCGTGGAACCAGGCAGACTTAGCGTTCGAGGCGTCCTCATCTCCTTAATGTGTTTTTTTTCTCCATGCAGTCGCTGAGGGTTAGACTTGGAGAACACATCAGACAGAAGGAGTCGTGATGTGCTGCGATGGGGGGTCAGCAGGTCAGACGGCGCCCCCATGTACGCCCCCCCCCCCCCGCTATAGAACAGAGGGAATGAGACGCAGCGCTAAGCCCCGAATTAATGGAACTGTCCGCTCAGAGCGCTATAAATAGACCCTCCGCTAAAAGCTGGCCCGCTGCACAGCGGGCACTCGCTCTTCCACGCACTCGTAGGAACGCACGCACACACACACACACACGCACACGGACACACACACACAGGCACCGCCACTGACACACACACTCGCACTCACTCTCCCTCTAATCTCAATTCTATTAAGGTCTGGTCCGATATTTACGACGGGTGTACAGAGCCTGATCTAATTAAAGACGCGCTGCAATCGCAAACTCCACTGGGAGACCCACGTGTCTCCCCCCTCCCCGTCTCCCCCGTCTCCCCCCTCTTCTGCTAGTCAGAGGAAGGGGAGACCGGGCGGGGGGGGGCACCATGCAATGCTTATAGAGCGGTAGAATGTCAAACCGAACCAATTAAACGTAGACACAGAACGCGGAGAGGGGGAGATGGGGGAGGAGGGGGGGAGAGGCGGAGGGGGGAGAGCTGTGAATGGTTTAAATATTTGATGATGGGAGTCAGACTGTTGGCAGATGCGGGAGGCGGAGAATGTGATGGGGGCGCTTGGTTTGAAAAAAAACCCTGAAATGTGTCGGTTGGGAAAATAATGGGAATGGAGGGAAAAAAATTACATTGTGCAAATGACGGTATTACGGGGAGGCTGAACAGAGCTGAGTACACACAGGCCACGTGACGCGCACACCGCGCACACGCAAGCACACAAACCTGCAAGCACACACACCCATCCACCCCTGAAGGTCATGCAACTAAATTGAAAATATGAATCAATGGCTGGGGTGTGTAGCGATACATTACACACAGTCCCAGCAAGGTCACAATCACAATCCCACAGATAAACACGATATTACCAAACACACACACACACGCACACACACCAGAACCACTGCTCCTTTCAGCTTGTGTTGTTTCCATTTGCTTTGGAGCAGAAAACCAAAATGAAGACGCTCATCTCAAGCTGCTGCAAACTCGCTGCGATAACATCGGAGGAGCGTTGGATTCTCCAATGCGGCAAGAAATATCACGAGAGAGAGAGAGAGAGATGAACCGATCAGGGTGTTACCTACTGACCCCCTGCGGTCATTTCCATTTAGTGGTCTGGGACGGAGGTGGAATGAGACGGGAGACCACACACACACTTAAGGGGTGTGTGTGGTCTTAAGGGGTTAAGGGCCAGTAGGGAGAGGGGAAAGGAAAATAAAAAGTAAATGGAGGGTGAATTGGATGACAGGCGCTTTGCTTTCCCCTCGTTCCGCTGAACGCTGGACAATATAAAGAAGTCAGTGAAGGCAGAGGAGGGAGCTCACCATGAATTCTCTCGTACGCCATTGGCTCTCGTTTCCTGTTTGGGGCTTTGGCCCCGCCCATATCCACATCAGGGGCCAGTTAAAAAACATTCCATTGGCTGGGATGAGGCGGCCATGTTGTCGCGTTGCAGAATGCGCTCACAGTCCCAAACTCTGGGGTGCCCTTCGCCCCGCCTCCACCCTCCACACGTCGAGGACGGTGGCAGTGATTGGACGAGTCTGAACCCTGTTGAATGGATTACCTCCTTTTGTTTCTGAATCGCTGCTGTGACTCCGCCCCCCGTAACCTTCTCCCCTCAGATGATTGGCTCTCAGGATTCACTAGAAGTATCAACGATGCACACTTCTGCGACCCCCTCTGATCCAGAGGGACGTGATGAAGACGCTTTGGTTTGAAGGGGCGTTTCACACAGTCTGATGCGTGTTGTTAGCGTGTACCCCTGAAGCAGATTGCTGGCTTCCTGTGTGGTATTATGGTCTGTTTGAAGAGAGCCGTCCTTTGGTTCAGTCCCTCAAAGCAGCAACAAGGGGGGTGGGGGTGGGCAGAGAGACAGTGCGTAAACACACAGCTGTTTCAGAATCCAGATCTCTCTCTCTCTCTCTCTCTCTCTCTCTCTCTCTCTCTCTCTCTCTCTCTCTCTCTCTCTCTCTCAGTAATTAGCCGCGGGACGATGGCGCCTCCGCCATCCCATAATTCATATTAAGTCCTATCATATGCAAATGATTGAAAAAGATCCAATCTCTGTGCTAGGCTTGATGAGCCTGTGGTGTCACACACACACACACACACACACACACACACACACACACACACACACACACACACACACACACACACACACACACAGACTGGGCAGAAACAGCTCAGATTGCGTCCCTATCAGATGGGGAGATAATGTGCTCTCACTGGTGTGTGAGATTCTCTGATTAGAACAAAAACAATGAGGCCTAATTATCACCTGGAAGACAAAGACATGCTGATATGACATGCTTACAGTCGCCCCGTTAGCAAGCGTGTGTGTGTGGGGGGGGGGTGTGTCTGTGTGTGAGGGTGGGTGTGTGTGTGTGTGTGGGTGTAGGTGTGCGCATTAGCAACTAATGGGTGGATTTGGTGTTGTGTGTGTGTGTGTGTCTCTCTCCTCCCATTTGAGAATCACCTTTTACAGAAGTGAGTGTTTGTGCAAGTTAACACAGACAGACAGATGGACGGACAGAAAGTCAATGGGAAGGATGGTGTTATTAGACCTGTAAGGGACACATACACACACACACACACACACACACCCCACCTCATGGATATTGTACGCAGCACCAGGTTGGTAGAGGCAAACTCCCTTGACGGGACTCATGAGATCCTTGGCTTTTCTAACGCCGTCAGTCTCTCAGGTACTAACGAGCAGAACGCCAGCACAGACAGAAACGAAGACTTCCCTCAAACAGAGAAGCCTCATCCACTGTTGCTAGGCGATGCTAACAAGCTCAACATGGAAGATACACAATGTTTAACAGTCTTTTAATTGAACCTAGAACAGATATTGAATTGTATTCAATGTATATTTTCACTGGACTGTGTAGTGCAAAACTACACTATTTATATAAATAATAACAGTAAACTGAACTAAGGGGGGGATTTAATTTAGCCAAGGGCCATTGTAATTGGCCCTTGGCTAAATGAATTCCCTGTAATACACTAACAGGAGGCTGATGTACTGCCATGCCAGGCAGTTGGTTGTGGACTACATTACCCAGCAGGCCTCAGGCTCCTGCCCTGATACAGTACTGAGGTTCAGACTTTGATATTTCTGTTGTTGTAGTCCTCCCCCCTTCCCCCCGCGAGCAAAACGGGAGGTGATGAATATTTGATCCTCGGTGATTAGCTATTGGTTTGTCGCGCAGCGGCATGCATAATGGAGCGCCGGGATGGAGACAGGGGGGGGGGGGGGGGGGGCAGATGGGCCGACGGGGGCCTCTGTTCCGGGGCCAGGAATGGACAAACATGTCTGCCGCTCCGTCGGGCTGCACCGGATGGCACCGCCACTTTAACCATGCAATGTATTCACTGAGCGATATCGTGTTTAAAATTAGGACGACAGGAACGTGTGTGTGTGTGTGAATGTTTTAATGTATGGATGTGGAAACAGATCTAATGCAACATGTAACTCAGTTGTCATGGAGACATCCAGAATTGAGCGGACCCCCTCCCCCACAGGAAGTGGAGGGTCTTCATGAAGGGCTCACCTGTCTTTTGTGGTTGAGTTTACAGACAGCCTTGAAGTACCAGTTCATCATCCTTCCTCTGCTTTACCCCTCTCTCTTGCTCTCTCTCTCTCTCACTCTCTCTCTCTCTCTTGCTCTCTCTCTCTAACTCACTAACTCTCTTTCTCTCTCTCTCTTGCTCTCTCTCTCTCTAACTCTCTACCTCGCTCTCTCTCTTTCTCTTGCTCTCTCTCTCTAGCTCTAGCTGTCTCTCTCTCTCTCTTGCTCTCTCTCTCTCTAACTCTCTACCTCGCTCTCTCTCTTTCTCTTGCTCTCGCGGTCTCGCTCTCTGTCTCTCTGTCTTTGTATCTTTGTCTAGGTCTCTGTCTCTCTCTCTGCTCTCAAAGGCTTGAAAGTTGGGCCAATTTATCTTCACAGAACTTTCTAAATCCTCCAATCGAATGCTTCCCTTTCAGCAAACCTGGCCTGGGGTAGATCCATCTCTCTCTCTTGCTCTCACTCTCGTTCTCGCTCTCTCTGCTTAATTACCATTAGTCTGGGTGCTGTTTGTGCAGACGTTCAGGTCATGAATAAACCAGGCAGAGAAGACAACTGGTGTGTGTTGCTGATTCTCAACGCTCACCATCTCCCCGCTGTATTTACCCTAGCTTAGCCACGCCGCTGTGTGTGTGGCTGGGAGTGTGTGTGTGTGGCTGGGAGTGTGTGCGTGTGCCAATCACACAATCAGAAACAGAGTGTGAACATTCAGGAATCAAACCTAGAACCAGAAACCTCTTCACCACGTCACTCATCCTCTTGTGTTTTGCAGTACTTCCTGTCGGCTCCCGCTATCTTCTCTGTGGTGGGGACGATGAACAATAAAGAACAACAAACTACTTTCCAAAAACGATGAAACTATGATTGTGTTGTCATCGTGTCATCTTTGGAAAGTCATTTTTGGTATTTTGTTTTTGTGCTGTACAGCAGAAGAAAGGGATAGGGAGGGAGAGGGAGAGGGAGAGAGAACGGCTGAAAGACACAGAGAGAGATAATTGTTAAACAAAGATTGATGGAGAGGAAAGGAAAGGGAAATATAGATTGAAGGAAAGAGAGTGAGAGAGTGAGACGTACCTTCTCACCTAATGATGTGATCTGAGTAGAGTCGGTCAGGGCGGCCATGATGACCCCTGTCCTGACCTTAACAATCCCAGCAGGTGTCCACAGGTCACTGTTCAACGGTCCACCCTTAGCTAATGTCTGTCCAGCTCCACAGACGTGTTGCTGTCATTGTTCTGACTAGTTAATAACAGCAGGCCCGCGGCAGCAGCACAGAGAACACCCCTCCTCCTCCTCCTCCTCCTCCTCCTCCTCCTCCTCCTCCTCGTGTTTGTTTCAGCAGAATAATGGCAGCAGAAGCGTACGTTCGGACGGATCCGTATTTCCGGCGTATGTCAGGAGGATAATGTGTTTGGAAGTGCTTAGAAAAGAGAAAAGCGTTGGCGTGTTGTGGGGCCAGATTCTGAACGCAGGAAGCAGAAGCCAAAATCCCCAGCAGTGAACATTGGTATTACTTCATTTGGCCAACCTTTCTGTCCTTGCCAGAAGACTTCACATGCTTCCAGACTGGTGACAAACAATACACACACACACATGCACACATAAACAGACACACACACACACACACACACACACACACACACACACACACACACACACACACACACACACACACACACACATAGACACACACACACACAGACACAGACACACAGACACGAACACACGCATGCGCACGGACATGCACAGAACAGATGAGCAGATACAATAATAGTACATGTACTCAAATGCATACACACACAGACATGCACATGAATATATTTCAGCACAAGCAGACACAGGCTGGCATCCACGAAGGAACACACACACACTCATACTCTCTCATGGAGTGGATCTTGGTAATTTGTGGATGATGATAATGTTTTATTTCATATATTATTATAGTTATGATTAATATTGGGGCCAGACCATACAGTACCCCATTGGAGAGAGAGAAATGTATAATATATAATATAACATGTACATAATTGCTTGGTGAATAGTGCTGTGTACTTCTAGAACGTTGGATGGCTCTAGAAGCGTCTTCTGATGGTAAACATGATGATGGACTCGTGTGTTTTTAGTTACACGTGTGAGAGAGGGAGAGTTTCACAGGTCATTATTTATATTGGATATACTGCAACCACATCTACACAACATCGATATGACAGATTCAAAGTGGATGTTATTTAGGTGTGTGTGTGTGTTTTCCTTAGGAGACACAGCAGCGCAATGTGTGTAAGCGTTCTGATATCTTATCTAGATCTTTATTTTATCTATATATTTTTTCTGGTATATTTCCAAAAGTGCTGTACACTCTTTTGCCATCCTTCCATGGCTGACTAATATCAACTGAAGTTCTAGTCTGTCTTCTCTCAGACCGGGCGGGGGTTGTCTGGAGAAGGGCTTTAGCTCACAGGCCAGTCCTGACTTAAAAGTCGTTCCATAAAATTCACATTATCTCCACAATACGCTAAGAAAAGTTTTACATCTCCTGGCCATTTCTATTGAACCCTAAATCAAGCATTAAAAACACATGAGGGAAGAAACGGCCCAAATGAAAATCCATCTGAACTGAATAAACCGGCCACCGCCCCCACCTGTAAGTCATGAGGTGATCAACGGTGCAGCATTCCTGCTGCACCGTTGAATAAAATATAGACGTACATTTCAAATTTCATTGTTTGAGTCCGTCTCATTTATTTTCCCCTTCTTTGCAATTGACCGATATAGTTCCTGGACTGTTAAGCGTTGCTTAGCAACTTAGTAGCAGCTGTGTTCCAGTGGAAGGTTAGCCTCCCAGAGAGACAGTGCACAGGTAAACTGTCTGTCTGTGTAATACGGTTAATGGTGCATTGTCTAACCAATGTGTAAAACATATCGACTATGGACTATCAATCCAAAACATATAGGCCCAGCGCTGGTTTTACTCCGAGACTAGACACCTTCCATGGCTCTGTTGCCATGGTATCCTGGGCCCCATTGCCTCATGGGATACCGGGGGGGGGGGGGGGGGGGGGGGGGAATCCTGGTCATGGTTGTGCGGTGGTGCTGGTAGTAGCTGCAGCTGTCGAGCCTGGTCAAGTGGAACGCGGTACATCCAGTTAAACGTGTGTGTGTGTGTGTGTGTCATCTTCGACACACACACACACACACACACACCATTGAAGAGCCACAGATCACCGATACTCAGGGAGAAGTGTGGGAGAGTGTGTGCAGGTGCATTAGTGTGTGTGTGTCTCACCGTTGTGTAGCTGTGCATTCTGTCTTTGCTGTCGACGCTCTTTTGTTGAGGTCCCGTTCGACCTGCCAGACGGATGTCTCGGGGGGGGGGTGGACATGTCAGGCGTTATTCAATGCGTTCCCTTTTCTTCTCTCGCTCCCTTGTTCTGTGGGCTAAAAGCAGCGCTGTTCGTCACGGTAACAGCGCGCTGTTCGTTATGGCAACAGCGCGCTGACTCGTGTCCTAATGTGCTTCCCGACCCACAATGCACCTGGGTGGTGCAGGAGGTTAACTTGTCTTATCTCGATGGCGGGCGGAGAGGAAATGACTTGAAGACGCCGGGGGAGAGGGGGGCTCTTGTGGGGTTCCTCTGAGACCAGGACCTTTGGGGAGGTGGGGGTCCACTCTCAGCCTGCTCTCTTGGCCATCAGGACTAATGGACCAAGGCTACGCCATGAGGTCACAGGCAGGAGGCCGTCTGGTCCACGTCCCTCTTCCATAGCATGTATTGTGGTGTGTGACCTGTGGGTGAGATCCTCTCCTGAATGGCCACTCTGCGGTGCTTAGTACACGCTGTGTATTACTGCGTCTCCATCTCACTCTGAGAGGAAACCACCACTGTCTGTCTCCTGCGTTTCAGTCGGAGAGAAAAGGGTTCAGGCTGCTGGCATGATTTCATATCTTGTCAGTCTGCTTTTTCTTTCTCATCACCCATCATCCCTCCCCCTCCCTCCTCCCTGTCAAGATGGTGTGACATGACACTGGTCACTTTGGCTGACCGTCAGGCTGAACAGAGCTGTCAATCAAACTCCAGAGCCTGTGTGTGTGTGTGTGTGTGTGTGTGTGTGTGGGTGTGTGAGACCTTTTTTTTAATGCACAAGACAACCATAATATCTATAAATATTGGGCCTGATATTTATCTATTTCAAACTGACACAAAAATATTTGTTTTTACAATATTCCAATCTGTGTTTTGTGCGATTATGGGTATTGAATATGGAAATATTATATGCATGCATGTCATTTCTAATGTATTGTCATCGGGTTGTTTTATGACAAAGTGTGTTCTGTTCATGTAAAAGCATGTCTACAATATGAAAAAGATATGTTTAGTCTCGCGAGACGAGTTGAGGGATTTTCAACGGTTTTCCATAAAAGACGGATTTGTGAGCTTTTGTCTGCATGGTCACTTAAATCCTTTGATTGTGAGCCGAAATGCATTGTGTGTGTGTGTGTGTGTGTGTGTGTGTGTGTGTGTGTGTGTGTGCATTTATGTGTGCCTGCGTGGATGCATTTGTGTGTGAGTAGTGTGTTTGTGTGTAGATGCTGAATGTGCCGTTTCAGGGCGGGGTGTGTGTGTGTGTGTGTGTGCGTGTGCATGTGCATGCATGCGTTTGACTATGAAAGTCTATCCGTCACAAATCACAATGACATATGTTCTGAGCCGACAGGGTGAGCGATGATTTTCCAACTCCCTGACTCCAACTGTCCATCAGTCTGTTTCACTCACACAGGCAGACACACACACACACACACACACACACACACATACACACACACACACACACACACACACACACACACACACACACACACACACACACACACACACACACACACACACATACACACAGGCACACACAGATAAACGTGCACAGAATAAGAAGCGTGCATGTGTGAGCGATACGGGCAGCCCAGCCGAATCGCGTATCGCTGGCAGAGGGAGATATGACTAATCACTCACCACGGCTGCAGCCCAGCCAGCCAGCCTATCGCTGCATAATCAGAGACAGGAAGGGGAAGTTAAAGTGAGGGAGAAGACACACACACACACACACACACACACACACACACACCCCTGTCAGCACACGTCAGTGCGTGAAAGCTAATATTTGCATAACTGTAAGTCAGATAAGGTAGGGGGGGGGGCTTTCCGAGCAGAGGAGCAACCATAACCAGGGGGCATGCAGAACAGCAGTCATTATGGAGGATGATTGTGGGGAAGGCGTGTGGGAGGGAGGGGGGAGAGGGAGGGAGATGGGGAGATGCAGGACGGAGGTCTACGGATGCTTCTGGAGCTGGCAGCAGATCGTTTCTCTAGGTTTTCCGGGGGCTTCACAGAGTGTGTGAGTGGCGTGTGCTTGATGTGTTGTCGACGCAGCCTAACGACACTGTCAGGGTGTTGGTCCGGTTCTCCTCACCGCCGTTTTGTTTCCAGGATCAGAATGAAAGACAAGTCGGGCTGAGAGCCGCCCAACGGGATCCAGCCAATCAGGAGGGTGTCCCTCTGCTCCAATCAGAGTCTGTGGTGTACACACTGAAAACCAGAGAGCTACACCCCAGTACTGTAAACTCCACCCATAGACCAGCTACACCCCACTACTGTAAACACCACCCATAGACCAGCTACACCCCAGTACTGTAAACACCACCCACCAGCTACACCCTAGAACACCACCCATAGGCCAGCTACACCCCAGTACTGTAAACACCACCCACCAGCTACACCCTAGAACACCACCCATAGGCCATCTACACCCTAGTACTGTAAACACCACCCATAGGCCATTACACCCTAGAACACCACCCATAGACCAGCTACACCCTAGAACACCACCCATAGGCCAGCTACACCCTAGAACACCACCCATAGGCCAGCTACACCCTAGTACTGTAAACACCAACCGATTGCGGAAAAGTAATCAGCCATAGGTTTTTGATGATACATTTGTGATGTAGAAATGATTTAGAAAGAGTCTTGTAAATGTTTCATAAAGGTAGTGTCTTTATTATGGAGCGCCTCGTGATCTGTGGCCACAGGCCAATCGTTGCTAATCACGTAGTATAGCGCTGCATGAATGAATATGAATTCATATTTTAGACATTTTTTATAACACTTTAACCTTTTAACAGGTCACATTTTCAGACCTAGAAATGGCGTAACAGGAGAAAAAAGTGAGTAGTCGTGGTGAGTTTGTCCCGTCTTTCTGTGTCCCTGTCTCTCTTCCTTTCTGTCTCTCTCGCTCCCTCCCACTCTAGGGTATTGTCACACCAAAATGGCGTGTCGCTGAGAATTGTTAACAAGGCCGGCTATCAGCCTCACCCGTCCTCTCTCTCTATCTCTCTCTCTCTGTCTCTCTGTCTCACTCTCTCTCCCTCTCTCTCTCGGTATGCAGAGGATCAGGATTCTGTCTAGACTCTGACAGACAGATAGGCAGCTGCCTCCGTGGGCATGTACACACGCACGCAGACACACACACTCAGACACACACACGCAGACACACACACGCAGACACACACACCCAGACACACACACACACACACACACACACACACACACACACACACACACACACACACACACAGCCCAGAGAGATGTTTCACTGGAAGGAATAGCAGCTGTAATGGATAGCTGTGGCTGTCTTATCAATCAAAGTGGGGAAAAACCAAAGATCAATGAAAGAAATGGAAAGCAGTCACAAATCACATGCACGCACACACGCGCGTAAACGCCTCTGTGCCTTTCATGGCTAATATGGCTTCCTAAGCAGATCGGCGAGCAGTGACCCAAATTTTCTCCGACAAGCGATCACAGCTTCCACTTACACACACCCGACCAGAACCTGTCACCTAGAATCCTCCGACAGCACGCATTCCGAATGTCTCTCTCTGTCTCTGTCTCTGTCTCTCGCTGTCTCTATTTCTCTCTCTCTCCCCCTCTGTTTTTCTCTTTCCCTCCCTCTGTCTCTTTCTCTCTCTCTCTGTCTGTCTCTCTCTCTCTCTCTCTCTCTCTCTCTCTCTCTCTCTCTCTCTCTCTCTCTCTCTCTCTCTCTCCATATCACTCTTTTGGGCCATTTTTTGAAACCAAAAGCATGACAATCTCAAACCAACACGTACACACATAGACAGATACGCACGCACGCACGCACGCACGCACGCACGCACGCACGCACACACGCACACACGCACACACACACACACACAGATCACCTGAATCCCAACAATCTTCAGCTTCCATTCCTAATGTATTCCTCTCTCTCTCTCTCTCATGCCCACTCTCTCTCTCACTGTGTTTCACTGAGGGGGAGGGAGGGGAGGGAGGGAGGGGGCGGGGGGGAAAGTCCCCCCCGCCCCCCGCCCCCTCCCTCCCCCTCACCTGAGTCTACTCTGCCAAACATCCCTGCTCAAAGAGAGAGAGGTGCATGATGGGAGACGCGGTGGGCGGGGAGCACGCCTCTGTTAGCCAGACAAAACTTGGCTGTTTTGTTGACAAGAAACGAAAAACAAAAGAGCGGAGAAAAGTGAGAGAGACAGAGAGAGAGAAGGGAGGAGAAAGGGAGGAACATCTGGAACATCTGACGAGGGCGTCGTTTCAAGTGGGACGGGGGGAACACATCCTGCCCCCCCGAGGCTTTGGAACACTGCAGCAAAACAGGCGAACACAACGAGATGCAGGTCTTAATTAGAGGGGAGGGGCCTCGGGGGGGGGGGGTCATATGTTGTGTGTGTGTGTGTGTGTGTGTGTGTGTGTGTGGGTGTGTGTGGGGGGGGGTGGGATGGGGCTGGTAGATGGGGACCCTGCTGGGTTTCAAAAAAGCTAAATTGTGTGTGTGTGTGTGTGTGTGTGTGGGGGGGGGGCTTCACTGCTAAACAATCAAAGGGAATGTGTGAACAATCTGGGCCTATACATAGAGAGGGAGGGGGGGTAGTCCACACGGCTCCCAACAGTAATCAGATAATTAGAAAAGCAAATTAAAATAGACAGATACAGTCTGGTAGGCCTGAGGCATCACAGAGAGCCCCCCCCGCCCCCCGCTCGTTGTTGTGAACTGGTGTTTCTGCTCCGTTCTGTTTGGGGGGGGGGGGTTCCTGTTCCGGTCTCATCCCGTTCCCGTTCCTCGTCCCGGCCAACAGGACCGGCTGGGATCCTTCGTTATGTTACTGTCTGTCTCTTTAACGTGCGTCCGGCCAGTCCGACTCGTCCCTGATGTTCAGAGTGGGGAGGAGATGGGAATGAGGTGGTGCTTTCACTGGTGTGGATTTAGGAGGGGTCTGCAGGGGTCTGGTTGGGCCTGGGGCGGACCCTGGCTGCGGACCGGTTTATTTGAGCAGATGGGCGGAGACTTGAGTTCTGTCTTGGTTGATGTGTCTGTGAAAGAAGATTCCACCATAACTGTCGAGCTCCATTCCTAATTGTTTATTTTTCTCCTCCATCTCATTCCGTATGTTAACCACACTGGCTCCAGCCAGTCGTGACCTCCCTATAGATTTATGGACCCAGGACTTTGCCCACAGTTCAGTCCAGAGCCTGACTCACTTTGTTCTGTGCCCTGGCGCTGCCTCGACTAATTTACGACTAACTTTAATTCATTGTAATTTACGACGTTGGTCGTGCTGATGCAGACCTTGCATGGGACGTGATGGACTGGAGGCAGCGGCCGACCGCGAGTACGAGTAAGATACTGCCAAGAGAACCCAGAAAGACTACGCACATTTAATTTAGGAAGAAGGGGTTTTTAGACAATTTGAGATAAGCCTAAACCGACACGTGCTCCCACCAGCTTGTGTTCCATGAAGACACTGCATATCCCTCCCACACACCCCTCTTACACACTTATTGTATACCGTACGTCCTGGCACTTAATGTACGTACTTATTATATCTTGAGCCTATAAATAGTATTGAGCATCTTTGTTGTTTTGCTGAACCTTGGTTCTATGAACATCCTTACTGTACCGACAGAGATATATAGTTGTTTCTCTTTCTTCTGACAAATGGACTGATTGTAAGTCGCTCTGGATAAAAGCGTCTGCTAAATACCCTCCATGTAAAGGCACCAGAGTACCAGGCCCGAGCAGCCTCCGGTCCGCACCAACACAGCGTCGGAGGGTAGTTGAGCGTGAAGCTTGGCACAATGTGAACGATGTGATCCCAGTGAAATATAAAGCACAGCGCAGCACTGCTGAACTTTGCGTCCACACAAACAGGCTTTGGTTGACCTTTATGTGGGAGAATTTACATCCCCTGCCACCTCGTAAACAAGCTGAACGGATCTGGAATGAGATAAATGTGAGCGGACACAGTAGTGGACCGTAAGTTAGACAGGAATATGATCCTAACGGAAAATGACAAATGGAGCGCTCTGGCTTGGCGCTTTGCTAACCTCTGTGGCCGCGAGAGTGTTCGCTCAGCCGCTCACACGGTGCAAGTGTAGCTCCTCGATCGCTTAATCATACACACGCATGAACACATAGCCATGCACACGCACGCATGCACACGCGAGCACACACACACACACACAGCCTGTCTCTGGGGCCTGTCTAGCGTTTGACCTGGGTTTCATGGCTCAAGGCACCAATGGAAGAAACAAGGATTGTTCCGGCATCTCCTTCCTGCTGCTGCCTGATGTGTCAGGTAGAGCAAGGTGTTAGAACTGCCATGGTCGGGGGTTCAATTCCCACCAGGGCAAGGAAGTGCTGCGCATGCAGTGTTGAATCAAAGGGTCCCTAAACATCACACATGGCGGTCTGTAAATAATCGGTTTAACTGATTTACCGTTTCAAACGCCAGAGGAGCCGTTTAAAACAGTAAATGATACGATGTCAGGCATGACCTTTACAAAATAAAGGTTCAAGAGATTTAATGAAGGATGTGTCATTATGTCCTTTCAAAGTAAAAGTGCATGGCAGTGCTCCGTCACGCAGACGGCCGCTCCGCCCGCCGTCCGCTCCACGGTGACCTTTGATGGTGTTGTTGAACTTTCCTTGAATCAAACCACCGTGTCGTCGTGGAGTCGCAGGGGGACGGACAGGGTTTAAAGAGTCCGTTAGGGGGTGGTGCAGGGTGCACTGTAGGGTGTAGGGTGCACTGTAGGGTGTAGGGTGCACTGTAGGGTGTAGGGTGCACTGTAGGCTGTAGGGTGCACTGTAGGGTGTAAGGTGCACTGTAGGCTGTAGGGTGCACTGTAGGGTGTAAGGTGCACTGTAGGCTGTAGGGTGCACTGTAGGGTGTAAGGTGCACTGTAGGCTGCAGGGTGCACTGTAGGCTGTAGGGTGCACTGTAGGGTGTAAGGTGCACTGTAGGCTGTAGGGTGCACTGTAGGCTGTAGGGTGCACTGTAGGGTGTAAGGTGCACTGTAGGCTGTAGGGTGCACTGTAGGGTGTAAGGTGCACTGTAGGCTGTAGGGTGCACTGTAGGGTGTAAGGTGCACTGTAGGCTGCAGGGTGCACTGTAGGCTGTAGGGTGCACTGTAGGGTGTAAGGTGCACTGTAGGCTGCAGGGTGCACTGTAGGCTGTAGGGTGCACTGTAGGGTGTAAGGTGCACTGTAGGCTGCAGGGTGCACTGTAGGCTGTAGGGTGCACTGTCTCACAAGGGTTAAGGGTCACGCTCCCAGGTCAGGAGACGGCGGGCTGGAATATGATGAGGGGGGGGGGGGGGGGGGGAACGACGACTTGGGGACTCATCTGGCGCGTGCCGAGCAGAATTAGCGGCGACAGATGTTATCAAGATGAGAATCTTCTCGCTGGCGCCTGCGGGTGCGTCCAATGGTTCTGTTAGCTGTTCTGTGTCTTAAGAGATCTGAGCAAATTTGGAGGGAGGGAGGGAGGGAGGGAGGGAGAGAGGCTGAGACGGAGGGAGGGAGGGAGGGAGGGAGGGAGAGAGGCTGAGACGGAGGGAGGGAGGCTGAGAGGGAGGGAGGGAGGGAGGCTGAGAGGGAGGGAGGGAGGGAGGGAGAGAGAGAGGCTGAGATGGAGGGAGGGAGGCTGAGAGGGAGGCTGAGAGGGAGGGAGGGAGGGGGAAGGGAGGCTGAGAGGGAGGGAGGGAGAGAGGCTGAGACGGAGGGAGGGAGGGAGGGAGGGAGGGAGAGAGGCTGAGACGGAGGGAGGGAGGCTGAGAGGGAGGCTGAGAGGGAGGGAGGGAGGGGGAAGGGAGGCTGAGAGGGAGGGAGGCTGAGAGGGAGGGGGAGGGAGAGAGGGAGGGAGGGGGAGGGAGGGGGGAGTAAGGGAGGCTGCTGGGATGACAGAATAGTAATAGGCCCACTTAAAGTCAACAGCCACAAACAATGGAGACGGGTAATAAAGCCATAAAATCTGTGGTAATGTAGGAAAGTTTCCCTCCCTCACTGTGGCTGAGCTGAGACAGACATTCCAGCTTTATATCAATAATAATCCTCTTCATGTTGTGTAACAATGAAAGCATGAACATGAATTAAAGCAACTTGAAATGTGACGGTGTGCGCTGGCATACATCCTCTATCACTGCAGGTTGTATAAGAGTGAAGGAGATTGTGCTGGATTAATACTATCTGTCCCTCCTGTTTTCCAGTCTCCTGACCCCAGCGAGGGGAGCAGGAGGTGTTTGACTAGGCGGGGGAGGGGGGCGGGATGAGACCCAGCCTCTGGGGTTTATCTCCTACGAGCAGCGCTGTTGGAATAATCATGTCTTCTTATGTTCGTCAACATGGGACACCAGCGTACGCTGCCTCCTCACGGCTTCGCCTTCTAAATGATTAAACCACTGCTGTTTGGTATCAGCCAATCATCCCCCTATATGGGCTGAGATGATATAGGGGCATGCATGTTATCTTGGTAAGGCACTGAGTCTATGCAGTTACATTTTAACTCCAGCAAGTTTAGCAACGTCAGTCTAAATACAGTCTGCGTGTTTTACAGTTTCAGATATATTCTATGTTCCATAGTTTAAAACAAAATGGGTGAAACAAATTCAGTAAATGTGTATTTCAATTTGAAACCATTTATTGTCCATTGAAAGCACATGCTGGGGGATGTGGAGGTCCTCCACCCAGACGATGCTGAAATAGGCTTCTGGTGTTCTGGTAAACCACGGTGCGGCTGTTTCCCATATTCCTTTTCCGTATTCTCTCTCTCTCTCTCTCTCTCTGTCTCTCTCTGTCTCTGTCTCTCTCTGTCTCTCTCTCTGTCTCTCTTTCTCTCTCTCTCTCTCTTCCTCCACTCCTCCATCTGTCTCCCCCCCCTCCCCCTGCTCCCAGGTAGGGTACAGGTGAATGATGGCATGTGGCGGGTCGTAGGCCAGGAGGGGCCGGCTGTAGTGTGTGTGTGTGCGTGCGTGTGCGTGTTTCACAGGGATAGCAGACCTCTGGCCCCTCGGTCAGCGGCCGGCCCTTCTGTGTGGACAGGCCCCCAGGTTGCCTGTGTCTGCCCATCACTCAGTGTCTGTGTTTGTGTGTGTGTGTGTGTGTGTGTGCACAAACAGAGTAGGATATAGGGCTGTATACCCCCCCTACCCCCATCAGCATATAGCTCTATGCTGTTTATTAAAAGATAAAGAAAATATGTTAAAGTTTCATAGAGTAAAAGCAACTGAAAACCCTTTTTTCCTTTCCTTCCTGGGGTTTTATGGTTATGGCCACCACCAGCTCACTACTGAAATGGTGTGTGTGTCTGTGTGCACATCTGTGTGTATGTTTGTGTGTGTATGTGTCTGTCTGTTTCTGTGTGTGGTTGCACATGTGGCCTTGCGTTTTTCTGCGTGTATTTCACACCAGTCAACGTGTGTGTGTGTGTGTGTGTGTGTGTGTGTGTGTGTGTGTGTGTGTGTGTGTGTGTGTGTCTCCGAGCTCAGGGGATGATGTGTGTGAGACACACAAACAGAAAGGCTCTCAGGAAGGAGACAGAGCTTAGGAGGCCTCGCCGTGCCTCCGCTCGCTGAAGAGCCACAAACTGAGTGTTTGAAACCCAGAAAGTCTTCCTGGGAGACGGGGGGACCAGCATCAATATCATATTCAAGGATGAATTAAAGTATAATAAATACGTGGAAGAAGGGGGGGGGGGGGAAGTAGTTTTACGGATTCAATTAATTATTCATGTTTTCAGACGCACATGCACACACACATGCACATGCATAAACACACACACTTACACATGCCCACGCACATGCATACACATGCACACACGTACCCACATGCACACGCACACACAGAGCAAGAGAAAGGATGAGCGAGACGGGGGGAAAGCAAAGAACCGCTTGACAATAACGTTGAGAAACATTTTTCACTCCTTATTGTGTGTGTGTGTGTGTGTGTGTGTGTGTGTGTGTGCTGACCTTTGTTTTACGTGTCCCTGAAGTTTGCGTCTGAAACATTGCTCATGTGTTGAGAGGTTTGTGTGTGTGTCTGGGTTGGGAGTTGAGATAATATAATCAGTTTGTGTGTGTGAAGAAGATAATCTGTTTGTGTGCATGTGTGTTGTTTGGTCTGCTTGGATGTCTGTGTGTGTATGCAAGCATGCTTTTGTGCACGTTTGTTTGTGTGTCTGTGTTTGGCTCCCTCCTATTGTTCCTCTGTGCTTGTTTGTGTGTGTGTGTGTGTGTGTGTGTGTGTGTGTGTGTGTGTGTGTGTGTGGGGCGTGTGCGCGCACCAAGGCCTCAACACTTACAGTGGGATGTTCCAGTCACATGACCACCTGGCCCCCCCTCCCAGGATCCTTTGATGTGAGGGAGGCAGGATGAACCCTGACATTGATGCAGCGCTGTGTGGCCACATGAAAGAGCTGTTGTGTCTAACTGACAGACCTGAGCATCTCTCCCAAGGGGGTCCGTTCTCCCCCTCTCCCACCCACACCCCACCGGGGGAGCCATCTTGTTGTCTTTATTGTTTACTTTCTCCCTTCTTTGTTCTCTGTTTTGGTTTATCTGCCCACTCTGTCTGATTATCCGTGGCGCGTTCCCCCCTGATTGTGTTTCAGACTCCCACCTTGTGCTTTTAATGAAACATCACAGCAGGGCGCTTTTACATCTCCCTCCCACATCCTCTCACCGAGTTCTGCTCTCCCTCCATCCCTCCATCCTTCTGGACCTCTCAGCAAACCTCTCTCTCTGTCTCTCTCTCTCTCTCTCTCTGTCTCTCCCTCTCTCTCTCTCTCTCTCCCTCTCTCCCTCTCTCTCTCTCTCTCTCTCTCTCTCTCTCTGTCTCTCCCTCTCTCTCTCTCTCTCCCTCTCTCCCTCTCTCTCTCTCTCCCTCTCTTGCTCGCTCGCTCGCTCTCTGGCTCTCAGGGGGGTTAGATGCTCCTAATCCATCAATTAAGGAGATCAGTGCCTTGCTTCACTGCCCTATCCGAAGCCCTGGGTATCCGCCCTCCTCCTCCACCACCACTCTCACTGAAACCCTAACCTCTCTCTCTCTCCCCCCCCCCCCCCCTCCACACACCATCCCTGTCGTTCGCCCTCTTGTTCCACCCTTTCCGGCGCAGGGTTCAATAATATTTGGCCCAACTCAAATATTAATCATTATTATGAATACGTTTCCGTGATGAAATCCTTCTTTACAGTTGGATGGGTTTATTATTTCCAGGTGCTCGTCCCAATGCCACGCTGGGTTTTGTTATTCATTGTTATTCACTATCGTTGTTTTTCAGCTTTATTGCTTTGGCAATAAATATCGCTGTAGGAAACTTTCACACTAATAAAGCATTTTGAATCTGAATTGGGGGTGGGGGGGTGGGGGGGGGGGGGGGGGGGGGAGAGAGGAGGAGCGAGGGGGAGAGAGATGGAGGTGGAGGGGGAGAGAGTGAGGGAGTCTTGGGGGGATTCGCGTTATGTGTCAATGTTCGGGGGAGTTAGTGTTTCATTGTTTTACTCTCCTTTTTTCTAATCGGTAAAGTTCCAGAACACGGTTCTAAAGTTATGAGTCTGGATTTGACACCTGCTGGGTTACAGACGAGGATAGACAACGAAGAGAGAGCGGGAGAGAGTGACACAGTGAGAGGAGTGCTACAAAGAGAGAGAGGAATCACTAGAGAGTGACAGTCCTGGTGACAGGCAGAGGGCGGAGGAGAGAGACGGAGCAGAGCAGACAGTGCCTCCTCCCTCATCCAATATTCCTGACTAATTGGCTTTTTTCAGAGAAATAAGTGAGCATTTTACCAAAGTGGACCGTTTTTTAACATCTAATAGAAGCTATTTAAGAACAAAGGCTGACAACATTCTTGCCAGCACCAAGTGGTCGATTTTAAACCAATGAGAGTGCTGCGTGCATGACATTACATTCAATACCTCAGTGTACACACACACACACACACACACACACACACACACACAAAGAAGAAACAATATAAAACACTTCGACCTTCCGGGGGGGTGGGGGGAGAGAGATATTAATATTTCAGAGCCTGCATCCAGCCCCTAGGTGTGTGTGTGTGTGCTAATTGAAAGGGAAAGCGGGCCCCCCTGATTGTGAGGCCCCTCTTTGATGTGGGGCCCGTCTCCGTGTTAAATGATTAAGCAGTGCCTGTCTAAGTCATTCATTATTATTTTGCCGTCCGCATTTGAAGTCAACAGCGCTGTCGGGCTGTGCGGCCAGCCAGGTGGCCCGGGAAGCCCGACACTGTGTTGTATTCAGCACCGGTGGGTTGTGTTGTGTCCGTTGTGTTGCATTGTGTTGTATTCAGCGGCGGCGGCAGATTGTGTTTTGTCCGTTGTGTTGCATTGTGTTGGGCTGCTCCCTGGGGACCACTATGGTAAAATCCAGCTGCATCTGTTGTGGAGAATACACCGCTGTTCACAATGTCTCTCACGCTCGCCTTCTGCAGGAGATGCTTTATACGCATGCCAAGGAGAGGGGCTGCTTTCCTGTGGCGGGGGGGAGGTGGACGCCCCGATGAAAGGTTCCGGGTTCGATCCCAGCAGCTCTGTGTTTTTTCGCCTGGGTTCACTCGAGGGGCTCTGCGTAGAGCGGCTGATCACCCAATAGCAGAAGGTTCACTGGAGGTGCTCTGGGTAGAGCTGCTGATCACCCAATAGGAGAAGGTTCAATGGAGGGGCTCTGGGTAGAGCTGCTGATCACCCAATAGGAGAAGGTTCAATGGAGGGGCTCTGGGTAGAGCGGCTGATGACCCAATAGCAGAAGGTTCACTGGAGGGGCTCTGGGTAGAGCGGCTGATGCCCCAATAGCAGAAGGTTCACTGGAGGGGCTCTGGGTAGAGCGGCTGATCACCCAATAGCAGAAGGTTCACTGGAGGTGCTCTGGGTAGAGCTGCTGATCACCCAATAGGAGAAGGTTCAATGGAGGGGCTCTGGGTAGAGCGGC
>NC_136953.1:17197048-17249548 GCF_949987615.1 Pollachius pollachius
CTTCGTCTTCCAGACGGCCCTCCGCTCACCGTTCACGAGCGTGAGGCTGTGGCTTTGGGTCTCTGTGCAGGGCTCATTCAGTGCGCTTTGTTTTCATCCTTTCTTATTATTATCTCTTTTTCCGGGGGAATTATAAATGTTGCACCTCCATCTCGATCAAAGCGTCGGGAGCTGAAGAGACACGAGAGGGGGGTGGGGGGGGGAGGTTTAGATTGTGCTTCAAAGCTGATTGGTCCACGGGTGACTGTATCTTCCCTTTGTTGTGTCACTTTCCACAGAAGTCGGTTTCATGTCGGTGTCACGCGAATCAAAGCAAATCAAAAACGGCGACTCGCAGAAACACAAGTAGCCCTTTGATGGACAGTTCCTCTCTGATTGTTCTTTCTGGGCTCGAAGGCGTGAGACCGAGGGGGTTTCAGGTTGATTGGCAGCGCGAGCGTTCAAGGTTCAAAAGGCGGCGATGTCCAGCAAAGAGCTGAACCCCCCGCTACGCTAAGAAGTCTAAGAACATTCTCCGAAAATAGAAGCTCCATCCGTGAACACCATCTTCAGATGGAGATAGAAAACATTTCCCCCTTGATTTAGCCCACAAATAAAACGTTCTTATTATTGAGGACATCATTAAGCTCCTTTATCAATCTTTATTGAAAAAAAACGAAACTGTCAGGATTTACCTGACTTCTTTCTCTCACCCTCTTTCCCTCTCTCCCTCCTTCTCATACTCTCTCTCTCCCTCTCTCCTTCACCCTCTCTCTCAGTGCTAAGGGCCAGAGAAGGATATGTATTTGAGTGCTTAACCTTTCCCCCCCGCTGGGCCTCCCAGCCTCCCCAGATGATCTCTGATCGTTTTGCCGTAGGGCCACTGGGTGTGAGACTCTTTAGTGAAGAGGAGGGAAAATAAAACACACAGCAGTTGCATGTTGTTGTGAAGATTTCCGTGGAAGTATCCGGTACAGCGGACATCTCAGACTTGTGCCTCGCGGCTAGCTACACATGGACGCCTCCGGACTTTAAGATAAGTTTTAATGGACCCCTGATTAAAGCCTGGCAGGGGGTCCAAACTCGGGTAGGCGTTGTTGAGAAACCAGCCAGAGGAAGCCTTCAGGCCACGCTACAAAGGCACTCCCCCAAAACAAGGACTAGCTCGCTATCTTTAGCAACAGTTCTGCTAGCCTTGTGGAAGACTCAGGTCCTGACCAATGACAGCAAAGATTCAATGATTGGACTTGCCTAAAGCAGATACTGGATTCTATTCTTGTTCTAACAGATCATTTGATTTATTAAAAGAAAATTTCAGCAAATATCTAAAAAAATACCTTCCCTACCTCTAAGTTAAAGAGGGGGAAACGCAGGGCGTGACCCCATGATGATGGGATGATCGTCATGATGATGGGTTGACCGTCGTGACGATGGGGTGACCGTCGCCAACGGTGGTTACCCTGACGACCAATCATTTAAAGAGCTTTTAAAAAGCGAGGAAAGATTAGTGTTGTGGAACTGTTAACCTGCTGAAAACACGAAGGCGTTCTTGCTGTGACTTTATCCTTCTTTGATGGGTGTGTTTTGCCCCGCTGTGCGTTCTGCTGTGTGTTAGTGGGCAGCTAGGGGACGGTGTTACATAAATCTGTTGTATAAGTGACTCTTTTTACCTTCTGAAGCGCCACAGCGACCAACTATCCCTCACCTTGCTGGAACAACTAAATGCTATTTTAGAACGACCGCAACAAAAGGTATATTGTCCGTGAGCACGGCGCTCTCTGTGCTAACTAGAATGTTGTTGTTCTCTGATCAGATCCACGGCCGGAACAGCATATCAGTTAGAACTGACCCGTCCCCGCTGTCATTGAACAAGGGTCCAACATGTTTACCACCAAGAGAACGATGGTCCTCTGTTGTCCTCTCTCTTGTTTAATCAAACCCTGTCTCCGCTTCCAACTCGAAAGAAAATACTCTCCATATTTTTCTCTCACTCAGCAGTGTGTATGATTGTCCCCCTCTCATAAGCTACCCACTGTGGACTCTAGATGTTTTTGTGCGTTGTTTGCGGTTTTCTTTATCCAAATAGTAATCCCAGATCACGGCAGGTGGGCTTATCCTCACATGCTATATGTTAAATCTTTAGATTGTAAACTGTGTATCTATATATCTGTCTACATGAGCAGGGACGTGGTTTGTTAATGGGGTGCTGGAGACATTATGAGACATTGCAAGAGTTGATTTTCCAGTCACTGGGTGAGTGATGAAGCTAATTATTTCTCCATTCTTTTCTCAAGCAAGAAAAATACAAAATGGAGCCTGAAATGGGCTTTCAGCCTTTTCATTTTTTATTCTCTCTAAAGGCCTGTCACATGACCTTGTTCACGCACCCTTCCTCCTACCCTCCTCCTCTTCATCTTCATCCCCTTTTCTTTTCCCTTCCTCATCCCCATCCATCCTCTCTTCCTTGTCCTCTTCCTCCCATCCTCATTCTTCCAATTCCTTCCCACTTGCTTCTCCTCGCCCTCTCTCTCTCCATCATTGCCCCTACCTGCCCTGTCTTCACCTCTTCCTCCCCCTGCTTCCCTGGTCCCTCTCTCTTATCTCCCTCCCTCCCCTCCTCCCTGTCAGTTTGACCCCAGAGCACCATGTTAAAGCAGAGTTGAGGGTAATTGTGGGTAAAAGGTGTACGCACGCAGCCCCTCATATGGGCTGCTCCCCTGCCATCTCCCCCGCCCCCCTCACTCCGACCCTCGCCCTCTAACAGCCCATCCTCAACGCACTAATGCTTTGCAATTGGCTTTTTTTGTCCCTTTCTTGTAATTGTACCTCTCTCTCTCACTGTGATATTAAACCACAGCACTCTGCAGTCAATTAAAGGAGGAGAGCCCACCAGCTCGGAGGCCGCAGTGGTCTGTAGGAGGGAGAGGCACCAGGAGAGGCACGAGGAGAGGCAGGAGGAGAGGCAGGAGGAGAGGCAGGAGGAGAGGCACCAGGAGAGGCAGGAGGAGAGGCAGGAGGAGAGGCACCAGGAGAGGCAGGAGGAGAGGCAGGAGGCGAGGCAGGAGGCGAGGCAGGAGGAGAGGCAGGAGGAGAGAAAGGAGGAGAGGCAGGGGGAGAGGCAGGATGAGAGGCAGGAGGAGAGGCAGGAGGAGAGGCAGGAGAGGCAGGAGGAGAGACAGGGGGAGAGAGAGGCAGGGGGAGAGACAGGGGAGAGACAGGAGAGGCAGGAGGAGAGACAGGGGGAGAGAGAGACAGGGGGAGAGAAAGGAGGAGAGGCAGGGGGAGAGGCAGGAGGAGAGACAGGAGGAGAGACAGGGGGAGAGGCAGGAGAGGCAGGAGGAGAGACAGGGGGAGAGACAGGAGAGGCAGGAGGAGAGACAGGGGGAGAGAGAGGCAGGGGGAGAGACAGGGGAGAGACAGGAGAGGCAGGAGGAGAGACAGGGGGAGAGAGAGGCAGGAGGAGAGGCAAGAGGAGAGACAGGAGGAGAGGAAGGGGGAGAGACAGGAGGAGAGGCACCAGGAGAGACAGGGGGAGAGACGGGGAGAGAGAGACAGGAGGAGAGGCAGGAGGAGAGGCACCAGGAGAGACAGGGGGAGAGAGAGACAGGGGGAGAGACAGGAGGAGAGGCAGGGGGAGAAACAGGAGGAGAGGCAGGAGGAGAGGCAGGAGGAGTACCATGAGGAGAAGCAGGAGGAGAGACGGGAGGAGAAGCGAGGAAAGCGTAATGCCTGAACCCACAGCGACAGCCAAGTTGCAGAGTGTACATTTGGGAGAGGGGTGTGGACGCTTGAGTTTGAATCCCCGTCGAAGACGTCCTAATTGCTAGCCACTGAACAGAACTTCAACTCAGGGCCCCGTCGCCACGACAACACGGGTCCCTCTTCCACGCCGTCTGTATTCCTGGATCTGGAACATGGCGTTCCCGATGGGAACGTTGTCTCCCGGCGAGGGGCGGCAGAGGCTGTTAGACGGACGTAGACGGGAGAAGAAGGATCAACATTAGAGCGCTGCTTTAACAAGAAGAAAGAACTACTAACTAGCAGCACTCACCGTACCGTGTTTAACTGTACCCAAAAACAAACAGGGACCTCATAATGCCTTCGCCCCCATTCCTCCCTTACCCAGTGCTTTGTAAGACTCTTTTAAGGGGTTAGTAGAGAGGGAGAGGGAGGGAGGGAGGGAGGGAGGGAAGGAGTGAGGGAGGGAGAGAGAGACAGACAGACAGAGAGAGCACATGTGTTATTATTGCCAAGGAGATAATAAGTGAGGACCAACAGTACCTGTCTAGCGACGCAGAGAGACGCTTCAAATGACCCGGTCAGCCTGCTGATGACTAGGCTGTCTCTGCATTCAGTAGAACCCAACCTGATATTACTGCCCTCAGCGACAGAGACACACATATACACACACACACAGACGCACAAACACATACACACCAGACACACACACGCTTACCACACACAGACACACACATATACGCAGACGCAGACACAAACACCACACATGCATACATACACATACATACACACACAAACACACAAACCCACGCATTGACCAATCAGCTTAAGAGCCGGTGTGTCAAAGTGTCAGATGCTTCATTGCGATTGGGCGGCTTAGCGGCGAGGTCGCTGTGCTAATTAGATGCTACATGGCTTCATATCTTTCTCTTGCTCTTTGTTGGTTAATGATGTCACTTCCTGGCTTAACCTGTGTTGTTATGAGGAGTAAAAACAACGGCTGATTATTCAGATCAGACACTTTGCCACGCTCTAGTGGCTGTGACAGCACAGATAACATCATTAATATTTTATTATTATTATTGACTCGCTATGGAAAGGGTCTGATGAGCTGCATTATGTCTTATTGACGACACCAAGTGATGTTCAAAGAAAAGGCCTGCATGGCAATGTATTGATCAGTGTATTGATTAGGTTATTAAAGAGAGAGGGCTTCAAACCTAGTGCCCCGCTGACAAACACACACACACACACACACACACACACACACACACACACACACACACACACACACACACACACACACACACACACACACACACACACACACACACACCTCTGTGATAAATAACACATGATCCAAGCAGGGACAAACTGACACACTTCATCCTTTCAACACCCCAGAGTGTGTGTGTGTGTGTGTGTGTGTGTGTATTTCTTTTATCTTTGAGCTGAATTGATTTTATGGCTCCACTCACTTTCTCTCATGTTGAACTTTTCAAACAGAGCAGACAGAGAGACGGAGTGGAGGCGGGGCTGGTAGATCAGCAGCCGCTGGTTGATTCCTTGGCTTTGTGCTGCCTTGCTCATGGCCGTGGTTGACCTGTAGGGTCTGGAACCCCCCCCTGTGGGAGGGCTCTGTGGTCCTGCACCAGTGAAGCTCTGGGACCAGTGGAGTCCTGTAGGATGGAGGAATGGATGGACGCTTGTTGATTCATGGCTTGATTGATGATTTGGTTATTACACTAATTGGTTAATTAGCTCAATGGTTAATGATGAACCGGTAGATTTGTTGATCATGCTGCCGCCGAAATGTTCTTGATAGTGATTGGTCCCTCTAGTCTTCTCCCTCCAACTACTTCCTGGTCTCTGTCCTCTACTTCCTGTTCTCTGTCCGCTACTTCATGATCTCTGTCCGCTACTTCCTGTTCTCGGTCCGCTCTACTTCCTGCTCTGTCCTTTATTTCCTGTTCTCTGTCATCTTCTTCATATTCCTGTTATGTGTCCTAATCCCTCCCCTCTCTGGGCTCTACTTCCTGTTCTCTGGGCTCCACTTCCTGTTCTCTGTCCTATACTTTCTGTTCTCTGGGCTCTACTTCCTGTTCTGTGTCCTCATCCCTCCTCTCTCTGGGCTCTACTTCCTGTGCTCTGTCCTCTACTTCCTGTTCTCTGTCCTCTCCTTCCTGTTCTCTTTGCTCTTCTTCCTGTTCTCTGTCCTCTCCTTCCTGTTCTCTGTCCTCTCCTTCCTGTTCTCTGGGCTCCTCTTCCTGTTCTCTGTCCTCTCCTTCCTGTTCTCTGTCCTCTCCTTCCTGTTCTCTGGGCTCTCCCTCCTGTTCTCTGGGCTCCTCTTCCTGTTCTGTGTCCCCATCTCTCCCTCTCTGGGCTCTGCTTGCTGGTCTGTGCCCAGTGCTAATGGAGGCACATGCACACTCAGCTGTGAAGGACAAGGGAACCTTTTGGCTCCGACAAATCGCTTTGGAGGAAGACTGCAGCCCCCGCTGCTGCAAGCTGCAGCCCCCCCGCACACACACACACACATGCACACATACATGCACACACACAAACGCACGCACATGCACGCACATGCACGCACATACACACGTGCACGCACATTTACACACATGCACTCCTACACGCACATGCACATACATGCACACTTGCACGCTTACATACACATGCACGCACACGCCCACATGCACACACAAGCACGTATGCATGCACATGCACGCACATACACACAGATATTCCTGCACACCCACCCACAGTTAGACGTGCACACGTACTCGGACATACACTCGCACAAACCGGCCACTAAATACGCTCAGTTGCGCACACACACACCCTTTGTCTTTTTGTGCACACACACACACACACAGACACACACACAAAGACACACACACACACACACACACACACACACACACACACACACACACACACACACACATTCAGAATCTCGACACGCAGCTTACACAAACAAATCTATGCCGGGCACTGGACACACAGACACAGTGTTTGTCCGAAAACATACACGAACACATGCACGCACAAACACACACATACACACACATGCTGAATCATGACGCACGCCCCTACTCAAACAAATCCATAACGGACACTGGAGACACTCTTACCACACACACACACACACACACACACACACACACACACACACACACACACCCATGATCCTTCTTCTTCCTGGTTAACGAGGCCAGTATTCTGATTGGCTCAGCACGGCGTTAGGGTGCAGCCAACTGAGGCCCCCAGCAGCCCTAATCCCCCCCCCCCCCCCCTCCCCCCCGAAGCAGCCTGCATGGTCGCTCTGCCAACCTCCAATTAAATACCACCTCCACACACACACACACACACACACACACGTGCGCACACTCTCCTCCAGTAGCCCACCCAGTGAGCTCAGTGGGAGGGCGGCGGTGAGGGGAGAGGGCTCGACCTGTCCTCCGACCCCTCCCCTATGAAACAATGTGGTGGTGGTGGTGGTGGGGGACTCGGAGAGGCAATAGAGAGAGAGAATGCGTGGGCGCTGCCAGCATTATGGGATATGAGGATGAGAGGCTGGTGCCAGGACCAGCGCCTCGCCCCCACCTCCGCCCACCTCCGCCCCTCGTCCCCGTTCCATCCCCTATCAGAGACAAAGTGGCCATCTGGTGCCGGGGCCAGAGCAGGCCAGCCGTCAGACCGGCCGGATTAGAGGCTGACAAGGAGGACTGCTCCTCGTTTGACTGACAGGTTAATCAAAAGGGAAGGGAGGGGGGCGGGGGAAGGGGGGAGGGAGGGGGGAGGGGGGAGGGAGGGGGGAGGGAGGGAGCTTGCGTCGCTCACGATTACTCGAGCCAAGGGGCGGCCGGGTGACGACAGAAGAAGAACCATGTCAGAATTATTTATTGATAATCTGATTTTTTCTCTTTCTCTGTTCGGGGCTGCAGCCTCTCAAGCGAGCTTATTGGCTGTCACCGGGGGTGACGAGCAGGCCAGTGGGGTGGCTCCGTGTTGAAACGTAATGGTTTCTGGTTGGCCGCTCGTATGCACAGTATTCCTCTTTCTTTATTTTCCCTCTTTTATGGTTCAGCGTTTTCAAATCATCGTTTCACTACGGCGGCCATTTTACCCCATAGTCCTGAGTGGACGGACTCTGAAGGTGGGGGGGGGGGGCACCCGGAGTGTGTCTGAGTCGTATGAAGACGCCATAAGAGTGGATTTACAACGCCATCTTCTATAAACACCCAGCCAATACACTGTAAATGGAGACAGGCTATTAGTGCTGCTAGGCCCTGCACACACACACACACACACACACACACACACACACACACACACACACACACACACACACTACTGCTGACAGCCGTGCCATTTGTAGTTTGTGTGTCTGTTCTTGTGTTGATGAGTTTGGGTGGCTATGTCTGCAGCTCTGTTTGCATTTGTGCGTGTGTGCAAGTGCACGTAGTTGTGGCTTCAGATGTGTGTGTGGGTAATGCATCTAAGTTGATGTCATCTGCATTTTAAGGCGTATGTGTGAGAATGTGTGTGTGTGTGTTGGTTTGCACCTGTGTGTGTGTGTGTGTGTGTGTCTGAGTATCGGTATGCATGCCAGTGTGACACACACACACACACACACACACGTACACAAGCACACACATATACATGTGTGTGCTTGTGTGTGTGTGTGTGTGTGCGTCCCCAGCAGCCCATCCCATTCCTCTACGCCCCTGATGACCTTGCTGGTAAAGAGGTGCTGGTTTGTCGCCCCGCGTCCCGGCCGGTGCAGGCGGCCGGGCGTGAAGTATACATTTGCGCGCCGCATTGCCTCCGCTAATAGGCAGTTAGTCAAAATAACACGGCCACAAATGTCAGCGTTTAGCTGTCGCCGCCACCAAGCCTCCACTGGAATGAATGTACTCCTCTGGGCTCTCAGAACCCCCGGCTAAAGGACGCGACCGGACCCGGGGCAGCGTGCCATCAGCTCATCTCAGAGTGGGCTGCGGTTTACAGCGAACGCCGTTTGTCTGTGATTGGGTTCCCCCGGATGGACATAGTATCATCCGTTCTCTTCATCGTACGGCCGAGCCGCGGTCGTTTCAGTTAGAGTCCGGAGCACACCATTATTATCAACTCTGAAGCTCGTTCTGTTTGTACAAAGAAAAGCATGAATCATGAAGTTGGACAAACTTCTGTCCTAGTATTCAGTCCTTTTATCACCTGATTGCCTTTATACTTTGAGCGAAGGTATTCAGGTGTTTGGGAAAAACTCACTTTACAGTGAAACATAAAGATGATGAAAAAAACAAGCCTGTTCTGAAAATGTACATAATTGAAAATGAGTTGAGAATGACTCTTAACAAGGTTTTAAAATGGCAGTATTTCATTTTAGCTAGCAACTTTTACCATTTTGCAACAACCAAACTAAGCCCTGCTTACTAAAACACTCAAACTTTTTACCCTTGCCTTTCTACAGCCGCTTGCTGGCTCTCAAATCCATAAAATTCAGTTGCTATTAGTGGAAAAACAACTGTTTTCACGGGTCAGTGTGAGAACGCAGCGTTTGCCCTCACCTCCGTTACCGCGGCGCACCCTTTCCCGCCATAAAACGGATGCTAATGACGAGGCTAATTGCAGATTCTGTTCAGCCATGCGGACGCCCGCCCTCTGGGCCACTTGCTGTTTACCATCACAACACCTTCTGGGACTAAGGCCCAGAGACGCATTCTGTACTAATATTGTTTTTGTTTATAAAGAGTGATTACTACGCACACAAAGTGGCGCCCGCCGTTAGCCCTCCGCGCGCCAAGCTATCACAAAGGTGACACTTCTTTGTGTTTTCTCCCTCAGAGCTCAAGACGACGACGAAGAAGAAGAAGAAGAAGAAGAAGAAGAAGAAGAAGAAGAAGAAGAAGAAGAAGAAGAAGAAGAGTGGAACTTCTGGCTGGGGGAAGAGGCAAGGTAAGTCACACTAGGCTGGCCCGAGGCATGTTCGCTATCGCTCTTTCTTCCTTCCTCTCACTCCCCGCCTGCACCTCAGACGGTGTCTGTCAGCGCCGCCAGAGACAGCCGCTGAGGCCTGCTAAAGCCGGGCAAAGCCTGGAGCTCTCTTTATCTGCTGGCCTAAGAGCCCGCTGTGGTTCCAGGCAGTGATTAGCCGGTAGGATCCGCGTGGGTCAGCCCTTTTATTTTATTTCTTTCTTTCTTCCTTAGCTGCAGGAGATCAGGGCGAGAGATTCTCTGGCAGCCGGGCGAGCTTCTGTAGTCTGGGGCTTATGAGTGACAAGAGAGGCAGGGGAAGGAGAGGCTCCATGGGAACCGAGGAGGAGGAGGAGGAGGAGGGAGGGAGAGGGAGGGAGGGAGAGATTGAGGGCCTGATGGGGTTTCGGGGGAGAGTTTCTACAGAGTTTGGAGCCACTCCGGGTGGGGTGTCAGGAGGAATGGAGTGGGGGGCTGGCGATGTAATTGCAAACAAAGTGATTTGCCCCCCTGGTGTTTCTCAGGGCAGCAGTGCTGCAAACTCTGAGCAGTTTGAAAACGTAAGTATACATAAATATGAGCTGAATACCGATGTGGGGCTAAGGAAGCGTTGAGGGGGAACGGTTTGTAAAGTAGGCTGTTGTTGTGTTCAGCAGAAAGCTGAACCGTACTGGTATATTGGTCTTATAAGTTGCAGTCCTGTTTTCAAACTGTACTTGCATGTACTTTAAAAGCAGATGGTTATTTTTAATATGGTTATTGATCCATTTCTGCAAAATGGATTTCCCATTCTGTGAAATCAAACCTTTTGACATTTGACAGCAAATAAATGTTATTTCACCTGCGAAAAATAACTAATCCTTCAGGACAATATATAAAAAATGCCTTAAACCGCCAAGAAAGAATACAAAACTGCAATTAATTTAGTACATAAATTGCTTTGTACTGAAGTAAAAGAAGATATCAATAATTTCCTTCACAGCTATGATGTAACTGCTTGAAGAGGTGTGTGTGTGTGTGTGTGTGTGTGTGTGTGTGTGTGTGTGTGTGTGTGTGTGTGTGTGTGTGTGTGTGTGTGTGTGTGTGTGTGTGTGTGAGATAAGGACCGAACAAGCGTTTTGATGAACCTGACGTCTGGGTATTAGGAATCTTCTGGAAGCTCCGCAGCCGTGAAGGTGGAGGTGTCTCTCGGTCAGGCTTCATTTAGAACAAACCCGTGAATACCTTCTCTCTCTCGCATTAATCACAACTCACTGAATAATCTTCAGCTCATCAATCCCCTCCGCTCGTGATGATGTCGACTCTACTCCGATGTTCATCTGCGCCCTTTCAGCGCCGTCGCTGATCTGAAACCATTTCCGTTGAACCACTTCTAGAAAGTTTTTATTCAATTATCTGATCTTTGGTAGTAACTTCTAGCAGCTGCTACGGCCTCACACCAACCTTGACTGTAGCGCTCACACTCCTGTGGGGTGTGTGTGTGTGTAATATGAATGTGTGTGTGTGTGTAATATGAGCATGTGTGTGGACATGCACGTGCACGAACAGAGCAGACTTACTGTCTTGCTTCTATTGTCTCCCAGTGGGGAGTCCTTTCAGAAGTCCTTTTACTTCAACTCAGACAAGTGGTGGTGGGGGTGGGGGGGGTTTGGGGGGCTCCATTCACAACTTGAAATTGCTAATCCCAGCGTAGGACGAGGCAGAGCTCTGAATTAAAGACCACTTAACCCACTTTAAAAGGCTCTGTTGGAACATGTAATAGGAACGGGATTTGAGGAGCCATTTTGCGACATTGAGATTCAGCACTCATTTCCGTTTTTTTTTTTTTCCTCTTCTTTCTTTCATCCTCTCTGTCTTCACCCCCAACCCCCCCCCCCCCCCCCCCCCCCCCCCCCCCCCCCCCCCCCCCCCCACCCCCCGCTCTCAACTTTTCACGGAGCTAATTGTGCCTATTACTGTCATTACCCTGAAGAAGGAGCCCCCCCCCTCAATCCTCCCCCCCCGCCAACTGAAAACCCTCGGTTTGCTTAGTAATGAAGAATGTTGTTCCGTCTGAGTGGTCTGACACCATCCAGCACCACCTCCTCCACCCTTTTCCTTTATGTCTCTAAGCGACGAGAGAGAGAGAGAGACAGAGAGAGAGGGAGAGAGAGAGAGGGACAGAGAGAGAGAGAGAGAGAGGGAGAGAGAGAGAGAGACAGAGAGAGAGAGAGAGAGAGAGAGCGAGAGGGAGAGGGAGGGAGAGGAGGAGGGAGAAAGAGAGAGAAGGGGGTCGAAAGCGAGAGAGAGGTGGTGAGAGTTTATGAGCGTGTTCGATAAAGATAAGTGACGTCCGCTGGAGCGTTAATGAGAACTATTTTTTTCTTTGTGTGGAGGGAGGAAGCGGGGGTGGAGGGATGGAGGGAAGGGGGGGTCGTTGTTCTCCAGCTGGTGGCAGTGCGCCGCCAGGGAATGACGGGAGTGTTGGGGAAGGAGGGGGGGTCCGTGGATTGCTGCTTTACACAGAGAGGCACTACATCACGCTCTCCCCCATCCTACTCCCCTGGCCTGACCCCAGGGGACTCTCTCCCCCCTCATCTCCTTCTTGCAGTCAGCCGGGACGCCTGCCTCTAACTCCCAGAATCCCCCCCTCTCTCTTTCTTTCCCTCCCTTGCTTCCTCTCTCTCTCTTTCTCCTCCTCCTTATCTCTCTCTCTCCTTCTCCTTCTTCTTAACTCTCTCCTTCTCGTTCTCTCTCTCTCCCCCCCCCCCCCCCCCCCCCATGGTACTTCCTGTGTAACAATGGCCGTGATGAACAACGCGCTGCGTGTCTGAAGGTGCTTTGATTAATCAGGAGAAAACAGGCCGTGAGCCTAGACTACAATGGCTGCTCTCTGCAGAGCCGGCGGCGGCGCAGCTAGTTTGCTGTAAGCTAGCGCTGAAGTCGAGGAATAATGTGTTTTTCTTCTTTTTGTCCAGGCGCTGCGTTTATCTTTGTGAAACAAAGTTACTTCATCAAGCCTGAACAGCAGCACTTTTGTCTCGCTTGAGATGTAATATTTGGGTCTTTTTAAGCTTGCACCCGCTTTCCTTTCTAGTCTCGTCCTTCCTAAAGTCCCCGGGACGGATAGCAGCTCAACGAACAACCAGCTCTACGTACTCCGATGGATGAGATAACTTCTACATTACCTTTTGGGGTTTAGAAGGATTTACAGGGGGGCAGAACGGTGGAGCACATTAATATTACTCTCATCGTCGTGTGGGTCTGCAGCCCAGACATACTGCTCCCGTCAGGAGCCGCGGTCGCTCATTAGCCTCCCCGGGTCCTGGGGTTCATGTCTGTCTCTGGCAGCGCGAGCTGGGTCACCATCGGGGAGCGAGTCTCCAGCACACATCTGCCCTGACCCGATGGCCAGCAGAACACTGGCCCGCAAAGCCTCCTCCACGCTGGGGAACCGTTCAGAGAGGAGAGGGATGCTACTGAGTGGGTGGAACACACGTTCTGCAGATGTCACGCGATTTTTCGTATTATGTCTCATATAAAACACCATTGGCGTCGTTAGTGTTTGTTGTATGTCAAATTAAATGTAGGAAAACATTCTATGTCGTACGGTGTTCAGTATATGCAAAGTAACACTTGTCAAAGCAGAGTAAAAAAGCTTGTGTACGGTGTTACGTTACCGAGAGAAATGGGAACTCTGGGACATATAGGAGCCTCCATGGCCACGCCCTGGCTACGCCCCTGAACTAGACTGACAGAAATGAGGAGCCCTATGAACCAATCAGGTGACAGAGGTAGGGCTCCGCCCACGTTCTTTCCATCTGCAAATAATAATATGCTATATATTATATTTTTATATATTATATCTTATACATTAGACTATATATTAGGTTCAGATTATGGTCTTATACAGTTGACTTTATATATTTTATTTATATGATGTCCTTATACAGTACACTATGTAGCAGCGTCGCGGCGTCGCAGCGCCGCGACGTAGCAGCGCCGCGGCGCTGGCTCCAAACATCAGCTCCACAAAGCGAGCAGATAGCTGGCGTTTAGCGGTGCCGAAGCGGCCATCTTGGCACCGCACGGCCTTGTAGCAATTTGAAGGATGGCTGGAGCGTTGGAACGGGCTGTAGAAGCAGCCGCAGGGGGGGAGGGGGGGGGGGGGGGGGGGGGCTCCCTTTTGGCAGGCAGGGCTTGGAACGGAGCAACGCGGGAAACAAATAACGGAGAACACAGCGCGCTCACCCAGGCGGCCAATCACAGAGGAGCTCTGAGGCGCCTCACGGGGAAACCGCAGTAAAATAAAACCCTGAAATGAAAGTGAAAGTGACAAGAGAACAGTTTTCCTGCTTCCTGCTCCCTGTCGAGGTGTGTGTGTATGGGGGGGCTGTTTAGAGCAGGTTAGCCCCCACCCTTCCCTTTCCTTACACCCCTGCCGAGTCTGTCTGTGGAGGAGAGAGAGAGAGAGAGAGAGAGAGAGAGAGAGAGAGAGAGAGAGAGACCAGCTGTGGCTAGAGATAAGCAGGCCCTCTGTGGTCTGAGGGGGCCGAGGTGTTGGATCGTCCCCAGAGACCCTTCTTAATCACCCTCATCAAATATCTACACTGCTGTTATTTCTCTAGTTTTAAATGGCGCCATCAGGAGGAGCTTCTATCCTCCCTGGTGAGGCTGAAAGCCGGACGTACAATCGATACTGGAGTGAGAACACACATGACAGGGTGAAAACACAGGTACCAACAGGGGTGCAACATGACAGGGTGAACACACAGGTACCAACAGGGGTACAACATGACAGGGTGAACACACAGGTACCAACAGGGGTACAACATGACAGGGTGAACACACAGGTACCAACAGGCATACAACATGACAGGGTGAACATGACAGGGTGGACATGACAGGGTGAACATGACAGGGTGAACTCAGTGCTTGCTGGCGTGTTGCCTTTTCTGTTGACGTTCATTTTTCTGTTTTTATGTCTGAGATCTCAGAGGAGGTCTTATATATACCATAAGAAGCTCCATCCGTTATCCGACTGGATAAATGTGTAAAACATATTTACATGTTTAGCAAAGGATTGTGTCACGACAAACACAATCTGCTGATTCTGCTGAGCGGTGGAGGCTTCATAAGTAAATCTGTGTGTGTTTATGTCCCTGTGTCTAGTTTAACGTGTTATGACTATTTAGTTTATTTTCCTTTTCCGATGCGTATGTAGAGTCTAGTGTCTTGTTCTATAAGGGCGCTCTTCCAATAACATAAAGGCAGACAGGAAACATTTCCCTCACTCCTCCAGAGCCCTTATCGTACTGGAACATGGACCTCAAAGAACTCTCTGAGGATCTGTTCCTCAACACTACAGCATCTGGCTGTATAGAGACGGGGCGGGGGGAGGCAGCCGTATGGCTGCACGTGGTAACACCATGGTAAAACTATGATCACTAATTTATGCATCCCGCAGCCTAGCGTCTCCGTCCTACCAGTAAATAAAGTTAAATACAAATACAAAAGCTGAAAATAAATGTTTGGTACAATACCCTAAATAATTTAGCCTAAATGTCCTTACAGTCTGAACCCCTCCGTTGGGTTTGTCTGGACTCAAACGAGCAGAGCTAGTTTACGTCTCCAGTGTTGAGGAGGAAGGTTTCCTCTTTAATCTTGAATAATTCCCACTGCTTTGCTCCTCCTTCAGTCTTAAGTCTCTTTGTTTGGTTGAATGATCTTATGCTGGGTCTTTTCAGCTGTTTCAGATTCATATCCATTGCTAAAAGGCATTGACCATTAAAGGAACGTTATAACATAGCGGCTTTATCCATTGATTGTGTGTGTTGTCACGGTTCTAATTGTGGGCCTTCTCACCAGAACCATCTCTACATATCATCACACACTCATCCTCTCCATTATTCATGTGCTCCACCCTGTGTGGATCTATGTGTGTCTGCGTAAGTGAATTACTGACGGTGTTTACCACCAGCAAACGGTTCACACATTCACGCTTAATGTAAGCATTTCCATTCCAGCCTCTTGACCCACTTCCCTCCCCGCTTTGATCCACGGTCCCTCAGCGCTCCGAGACGGGGAGCGTTCAGCCTGGCGTGGACGCTGCCCCCCCCCCTCGCCAAGCAAACACCGGCGATTTAAACAATTAGCTGCTGGGCTCGGCTAATCAACAGCAGGTTTCCGTGGCGATTGCCCGCTACGGCTACCTTGGCTCTCCACAATGCCTGCCAACAGAATCCACTTCAAACACCTCCGTCCCCACACACACACACACACACACACACACACACACACACACGCACACACACACACACACACACACACACACACACACACACACACACACACACACACACACTTCAGACGACGCGGTGAAGGGCTGAGTGTCCGTGATGAGTGGAGGCTCATCCAGAGAGGGACTGTGAGTTGCGTAACGCCTCATGAATATGCAAATCCTCACCGCGCGCAGGCTAGGTTTACGTTTCTGTCTCAAGCGACCACGGCCGGGGAGACCTGGGCTAATATTGATCCAGGAGAAGAAGGTTCTGGAAAGAAGAGATAGATCGGTGGGTTTAAGTGTTTTGTGGGAGACACACTGATTCTTTCTCCTCTCCTCTTCTGAGATCTCGTTTCTTTGACGACAAACTATATCACGGTATTAAAGAGTGGCTTTGATGCACCGAGGTATCTGGGGTGTGTATCTGCCGTATCTCTGCTCTAAAGCAGCTCTGAGGCAGAGCGGTGCTGCAGTCGTTGGCTCACTGTGTGAGGCTGTGGATAACGGCCAGCTTCCAGCCTCAGCCTTCAGCCTCTAGCCTCAGCCTCCGGCCTCAGCCTCAGCCTCCAGCCTCAGCCTCCAGCCTACAGCCTCCAGCCTCAGCCTAAGCATCCAGCCTCTAGCCTCAGCATCCAGCCTCAGCCTCCAGCCTCTAGCCTTCATCCTCCAGCCTCCAGCCTCAGCCTCAAGCCTCAGCCTCAGCCTCTAGCCTTCATCTTCCAGCCTCCAGCCTCAGCCTCAAGCCTCAGCCTCCAGCCTCATCCTCCGTCCTCCGTCGAGGCTGAAAGCTGCTTTCTGTCAGCGTCAGCCGCGCAGCGCGAGGCTTTACAGGCGGGGATCAGGCGCCTCGCTTTGTGCCCGTCGTAAATCTGAGTTTATCGCCGTCCATGAAAGAGAGACAGCAAGGCAGAGATTTAATCAGCCTGGTGTAAAAATAAAGAACGGAGGCGCTCCTCCGGGCGGCGAGGACCGGGGGTTCTAGGTAAATTAAGCGGGCGGTGGCGGCGCTGGCTAGCACGCGGCGACGCTCTAAAATATTCATAAGGACACCATCAGCGAGGCGGTGGCTGTGGATGCTAATGAAGCTGGAGAATCTGCATACGGTTATGATTAGAGTTAATCGTGTGCACAGAGTAATCACCAGCCATTTGCCAGGAACAGGAAGAGGGGAGCGCGGTGAGTGACCTCTGAACTACCGTGTCGGGGGGACACCTCCGCTGGGAATTAATTTACCGCATGTATTGAAAGGCTCGTAATTATCAATTGTGCGCTGTGTAAGACAGCCGCCTGCGTGACCTCTAATTACAACGGCACCAATCAGAGAGAGGTTAAACCCAGGCCTGAACCAATCGGGGGCCTTCATCCTTCCGCTCGTCCAGGGAGGGGTTGAGTCTCTTCTGAGGCGTTCAGGGTGTGTTTCACGTTGATCCTCCCGTCAATTGTCTGTGCTCAGAAAGCGTTTGTCAAACACTTCAGTTTGCGTGGTACAGTATTGGCGTCAGACACGATGCCGTCTAGCCTTTTGCTAATCATCCTCTATTAACATTTTACTCGAGGAGCGGAGGCGTGGGAAACGGTCAATTGAGGTGCTTCTTAATTATTTAGGTTTATTTTGTCTGTCTTTCCCCCTCAGCAGTGGAAAGTGGAAATTCAGCAAATGCTCTTACTTGTAAAGACCTCATTCAGCACATGCTGTTACTTGTTAAGACATCAATTCAGCCATGCTCTAACTTGTAATAACTTCCATTCAGCCATGCTCTAACTTGTAAAGACCTCATTCGGCCCATGCTCTAACACTGTCCTAACTTTGTCCTTCTTTCCCCCTCAGCAGTGTAAACTTCTAACTTGTCGTAACTTTTCTTCCAATGTGTAAAGATCCTGGCGTCGCTCCAAGCTTGGAAACGTTTACACTTTGCAGAATATAATCGCAGAAAAACTGCGAAACAAAATCAAAGACATTGACTGAGTTTACGCTGAGTTAACACTTCAAACTTCCCTTTGTGGGGAAGCAGGCCTATATAAATATATTCATATACAGTATATATCAATACCAATAGCGTCTTTGAAGTAGGATGCAGCATGGAACAAAGGGTCTGAACTGTAATGTAACGCATGGAAGCACCGACAGGTCTAAACAATGACAGCCTGTCCTTGACTTATAAATATATAATACCCCTCGGGTAGCACCTGGAGACGGAACATTCTGATTGGCTTTAGTTATAAATCATTCATTACCGTTCGTGGCATCAATAATTAATATTCCAAGCCGGTGGATCCTTTATGTAAATACAGTGTCGCCGTGCTGGAAGGTTACCGCTGGAAAGCTGCAAGCGCATCACTTTTCACGACTTGTGATTGCAGGCTTAGAGAAGGCGTGTGTTTGCTGTTGTCCTTTGGTTCCTGCACTCCAGACTTTGTGCGTACTGTGAGGGAATCTGGTGTGACATGCTGAACCTCTGCTGGCTCACGCCAGAAGGTCTTACTGCGTACAGGCGTGTTGTTGGTAATTTTTCATACAGGAGGTTTATTTCAAATGGAGTGGATGATTGGTTCTTAGTTGTTCTTCTCAGTAAATTCATTCTGTTTGTTTTCTGAGGAGACGGGCAGAGAATGTCTCCGTCTGTCTCCTGGAGCAGAACCAACATCAGGAACGATAGGAGACATGGCATCGCCAGCCACAGAAGCCAACATTAGACTAATTACAACAGGGAGGAAACCAAACACACTTTGAAAGAACATTTCACCAGCACAACACGGGAGCACATCACGCAACACACAAAGGTAACGCAACAGAGACATGAAACAGGAGGCTGGAAACGCTCGGCTGAAGTATCGATTATCTGTGGACCGTGAAGACCTGTCAGTCCCAGAGAGCAAAACGGAGATAGAGAGAGAAACAGAGGGAGAGGGAGAGCTCAGGTGGAAAACTTGAAACCACCTCACTAGATCATCACACGGGTCTACGGTTCCAGGACTGGGAGCCTAGTGATTCTGAATATGCACTGGCCTGAAGAGGATCAGGTTGAAGAATGACGTTGGCAGACATTCAGGGACGACGCAGTCACTGAACTTGTGACAGCTGTGAAGGATAATTATGTTCCCTTCATCGCTGGGCTACGATTAGTTCCTATCGTCTCCAATACTCTCCAACCTCTTCTGTAGCTGTTATGACTAAATCACTGAACGTCAGAGGCCCTGCAAAGCCCGTTCAACCAGGTCTACACTGATGGGGGACCCCATTACCACACCGCCCAGTTCACTTAACCACACCTCCCAGTTCACCTAACTACATTTCAGAAGACTTTCAGGCAACAAGCAAAGAACAAAAAGGAAAGAGAAAAAAACCTGCTGCCCAAAAGTTCAGAGAGAACTTGTTACCAAGTCTGAGCCCTCCGTCTCTCTGATGCTCCGTCACCATCGGTTACGGACCAGGGGCCCTACATCCCCCCCCCACCATATGGCCCCTGATTCCCCCCCTCAGCACCACCGACCCACGCAACACCCCCGGCTGTTGTGATGGGGTAAGGGTCGGCGTTTGGAAAATGCGTGGATTTGAAACGGGCTTGAGATAAAATCCATACTTTTGAGTTCCGAGCGGAGCGTGGCGGAGTTTATTCCGGCCGTAACTCAAGTGGCATTATTATTTCAGAGGCCGAGCCGACACGCCGATCGCCCTCTCTCCGCGCTCACCGAGCGTTTGAAGGCTCCGCCGCCGTGTTTACAGCAGAATATATTTGTTTGTGTAGCGGCGGACGGACAGGCGGGTGCAGGGGGGTAGTGGGGCTGTGCCACCCCCCCGCTGCGTTTGATAGCAGACAAACACAAGCTGTGCGGGTTCGATGGCCGTGCTGTGTGAGCCGAGCCCCAGCGAACTCCCCCTCAACCAAATAACGACTCGCAGAAACTCAAATGAAAATATATGTTTTAGCAGCATCCGTATGGACGGTGTGGGCGGACAGTGCGTCGTGTTATCAGCCCGTCTCGTCTCCACAGGACTTGGGGGGGGGAGGCTCCCTTCAGAGGACTTATGCCCACCGTTTGGCGGCGTTGGATCCGGGGCGTCTGATTGGACGCCCGCCCCTCTGGCGTCCACTAAAGCACCCGCTCGCTCGGTGATGGAGGGAGCAGGCGGAGAGCGGGACACGACGGCGCTCCTGTTGTCATGCTAATGTGTCTGCCTGTGACACTGTCGCAAATAGGATTCACCCAGCATAGGGGCCCACGGGAGGCGGGAAGGGGCCCCCACGAGACGGCCACGGGAACCCGGCTTCAGAAAACCTTTTATTATTAATTTATTGAGCTTTACGGTGCAGCTGGGAGCCCAGGTTAGCCAAATAAAGTTATTGGGCCAGGATTTGTGGTGGTGGTGATGGTGTTTGCAGGCCTTTGGTGGCTTTGGTGGTGCTCTATGAAGAACAGCCAGTTAACAGATCCTGTGCTCGCACTAGAGTTACTGTTTGGGGAAGTTGTGGTCGAGTGGTGTGAGTGGGCTGAGCCCGCTAGGATGGAGGAGGTCACGGCAGCCTCACAGACAACGGAGAGGCAGAATTCTGTAGTTTGATATTCAAACATGAGGTGTGTGTGTGTGTGTGTGAATATAAAAGAAAGAGACAGAGAGAAGATAGAGGGCGAGTCTGTGTGTGTGCAAAGGGAGTAGCCTGTATGTATGTGTGTGTGTGTGTTTGAGTGTGTTTATGTATCTTACATGTACAGGCAGCCTTTTACAGCTCTTAATGCCTCAACAGTGAGCTCTCTGCTTCAGAGCTAATTTCAAAAGCCTTCCAAGTGTCTCTCTCTCTCTCTCTCTCTCTCTTCCCCCCCGGTGGATCCCAGCTGAGTTCCCGTCCTATCAGACGTCCCGGCTAGCCCAGACTTAGGCTTTCATGTTTCCCCCAAACAGTCAATCTAGGAAAGTCCTCCACGGTTGTTCACCATTCTTCACATTCTCTGCACTGGTCTGGTCAGCCATGGAGGTTGGTGTCTGTGTGTGTGGGACAGCAGGACTTCCTGTGAAGGATGCCTTTGTCATGGGGTTTGATTCACTGATGGAACTTCAGGGGTGTTCTGGCCTGCCACTAAACCAAACACACACACACACACACACGTCACGTGGAGGGACTGCAGCTGCTGGCCTGTGATAGGCTGTAATGAAGAGTGTTTTGTAAGCTGCTGTGTAAGTCCGGGCAGAGCCACAATGCGTGCATCAACATCCTACTTTAAAAAGTCGTCAAGCACCTCTTAATCGATTACCTCTGCTCTCTGCCTCCCTGTGTGTGTTTGTGTAGACGTATGTACAACATGTTACATCATTAATATTCATAAAGACCTGTGTCTCCATTGTTTACGAAGACACAGGTCTCAACACACATAGTGAAGCTGTGTTGGCGTCCACTGGAATATTCCTCACGTGTTCAACAGCATTTCTGTACGGTTCCAGTGGATCCACGGTCAGAACAGACCTGGTACCAAGGAGAAAACCCCCACCTGGTTGGATATTAGGTGGGATTACACCCTTTGAGTAGGGACTTAAACAACATTACATATATTTTAGCAACACAGCGCACAGCAGAATAACCCCTCGCCTGTCATCATTTAAATATGCTCGACCAAAAGCTCTTTTTTTTATGAAATCCAGCCTTTGTTGGGGAGCAGTGGACTGATTAACTCCTTTGAGAATTAATGTACAGAAACCTGCAGACTCACAAGTAGGAGTATCCCCTCCTTTCAGGTCTGGTGCTATGCTAGCCATGGTGATAGATAGCTAGCATTAGCTTGTATGTCGGCGTTGGCCCAGAGCCGCTAAGCTGAGGTGGAGGATGTAAACCTGCGGTGTGAAGTGTTAAGGGATGCTGTGATTGGTCTAGCTTTGGATGGATGCCATTGGATAACATGGGGGCTCTGCAACCAGTAATGAGGAACGCACACATAATGTCTTCCGATAGCAGTCCAGAGTCTATGATCATTTAGTCATTTAATAGACACGCTCTTCCCCAGTGAAGTCAAACACCGGGGATCAAACTGCACTGTCTAACCCCAGGAGAGCTGGGTTGTTGATGCATTGTTCAAATGGGCATCTTTCTTTTCCTAAAGCGTTTGTCAGATATAATTACAAATTCAGGCTCTAATTTACATGTCTGGCTTCAAGCGTTTGCTTCAGTTGTGAGAATGTTTCTGTGTTGGTTAATTCTTCCGTGGAGACGTTCCTCGTCAGTATATCACACCCGACGCACCGACATCGTACCGCACCTCAGATATTATTTCAAGACTTATCACACACAGACACACACACACACCCTCAACGGTGTTAGATCGTAGTCGAGGAATCTCAGTGTGTGTCTTTGAAGGCGTCAATCTTTTTTTCTTTTACCTCAAACTGTTATTTTTATTCCTCTCCGTCTTCTTCTCTGACTGCACACATGCGAACGCATGCACTGCACACACACAGACGCACACACCCACTCTCACATGCACACGCACCCGCACACACACAAAAACACAATAACACACACACACACACACAAACACCTACAAACGCACGCACAGGCACACACAGGCTTTCCTTCCTTCCTTTCCTTACACCGACATAGCACCTTTCCTCCGGTACTCTGAGATGTCTGATTACAGATCGCTCTGTTACTGAGCTCACTATTAATATTAATAATAGTAATACTAATAATAATTATAATAATAATACGTCTGCTCAGCTAACTGGAAAGAAAAGTTTGACATCGTTATTGTTTCAAATTTAAAATAGTGAAACTATATGAAATGCAGTCCTGTCTGCTTTTGGCCCCTTCTATCCTCGGTGTGTCTGCCGTGGAGCCAGGCTCTTTGATAGGCCCTAAGCCTCCTAATTTAGTGTGTCCCCCCGCCTAGCATCCAGGGTGAGCCGCGTCCCCCACTATCCTACAGGGCTACGCTAGCTGTGTAAGCTTCTTCTGTATTACCAGTCAATCAGCTTTAGCGGGCGCCCGGCTGCGAGGCGGCGCGCTACGACGCCATAGAAATGTGGCTGGGTTGCGTAGCTATTGCCTGGGCTCCGGGGGGGCAGAGCGAATGCTAATCCGCGCACTGAGGCCCAGTAAATAAACACTCAGAGGCGCTTGTTCTCCTCATCCACAAGTCGTGGGACAGAAGGATGACATTTGAGCGAGCTCCAGCGATTTCATTTTTTTCTTTAATACACATTTTTGTAAAATTGAGGCCACCGTTCTGTTGTGAAGCGGCGGTGCAGACGGAGGGAGAGCAGCAAACGAACGAGAGAGAGGGAGAGATTATTTCATCATCCTCCACACAAACAGTTAATGCCCAGCATCCATCATGGCCGCCGTAACGAGTGGTGTGTTATTTGGTTTTAACAATAGCATTGACATAGCTTCAAATACATCCGCCGCGAGCTGCAGAAATACGCCCGTATTTGCCACAGTAAGCATGAATATGAGCGCGCTGCGCAAGTAGGACATATCTAGGCCATGCTCTGACACACGCACACGCTCACACATGCACACTTGCACATATACAGAAATACACACAAAACGAAATTGCTCCATTAGACACAGAAATATAGGAAATCTGAAATATGCGCGAGCACGCACACACGCGCGCACACACACACACACACACACACACACACACGGCTCTTTCTGCATTGAGCTCATGCACAATTAGGAACACACTCATTGATACAAAAGCACACAGACATGCACGCATGCTCGCAGGCATACATATCTCACACTCACAGAACTGGGGCTGTATGTTTCCCTATCTGTTGTTTCTTTCTGTATGTGCAAACAAACACACACACACATCTAAAACTATAAATACACAAACTTAGACACACACTCAGTTCCCATGCTGGGCTGCAGCATCCACAGTAATTACCAACGCGTTAATGAGCAACAACCATTCATTACAACAAGATTCTTCTGGTTCTGACCTGCAAGACGCTTATCCCACATACATAACCCCCCCCTCCAAAACACACACACACACACAAACACACACACACACACACACACACACACACACACACACACACACACACACACACACACGGATTAATACAGAAATACACGCACAAAGCAATTGCTCCATTCATGGACCACCACAAGCAGCCTTCAGCCATCTCGTTCTCCTCTTTGCTTTAGTTCTGTTCCCCGGAGAGCGAGCGGTGCGATGTGGCGAGCGGTAGCCTAGTGGTCAGTGATTAGCTAGACTCTAGCAGTTAGGCGGGTCCAGGAGCGGTGATCCACAGAGCCCTACCTGCTCCTTAATGACCTTTATCTTCAGCCCGCTCCGGATGAGAGCGTCTGCCGTTAAACGGTGAGCAGGAACGTGTTATTATACAAGGGGCCGCGACCGGGAGGAAAGCGCCATTAGCACCGGGCGACATCTACGTTCAGTCACTTAGCGGACGCTCCTCGTCCCCGATGCCTTTCACCAGAGAGGAGGCGTGGCGTCAGGAACGCTGTACGACCACAGATAAAAACAGGTTGGACAGAGAACACGGACCGGACCGAGTCAAGAGCAGCTGGTAATGGAGGGCGGGGATTATGATGTCATCCCCAGCCCACATGCGCAGGTGTGTGTGTAGTCATTTGTGTGTGTGTGTGTGTGTGTGTGTGTGTGTGTGTGTGTGTTGAGCCGAATGAGGGGGTAATTTATGTGTGTATGTGTGGTCATTGTGTGTGTGTCATTACCATGTTGGACACAAGGAGGCATCTTGACAGCCATTAGCCCCCTTCTGGTCCCCCCACCTGCCACCTCTCCCCCCTCATCTCCCCCCCACCCGATCCATCTGCTCCACTTATTCATTCCCCTGGTCCTCCCTCTCGGCTCCTCACTGATGACCCCTGTCAACCCCCCCCCCCCGCGCCTCCATCACCACCAGCGCCCTGTCACCCCCTCCCCCCCCGCTCCGTGACGCGCTCCACAACGCCCGGGCGTGGTCACGCTCCGTCCACAGCACCGCCGGGGGGGGCGCTGACAGGCTCCCCGTAACGAAGGCTCCCCATAACGCGTGTGTGTGTGTGTGTGTGTGTGTGTGTGTGTGTGTGTGTGTGTGTGTGTGTGTGTGTGTGTGTGTGTGTGTGTGTGTGTGTGTGTGTGTGTGTGCGTGGGTCGGAGGCTTGGTTGCATTGTATTTATAGAATTACAGAATTATCTTGCGGTAACAATTCAGTGAAGTGCAACAACACATGTGCTGACCCTCCCACTGTCACACTGCGGCGATGACGTCTGGTATCAGCGCGTCCGTTATCGGTGGGGGTTGGATTCTGCCTCTACAAATAGCGTTATCGCGCTGTAACGACCGTTATGTTTGCTTTTTGTTTAGCCCTAATTTCCCTGTGGACGAGCCCCCTTCCGCTTCCTCTGCGTCGTGTGCTAAAGTACATCCTGTGAAGGCGCCCTCGCCGGCCCTCCGCCCGATCCATCACGGGAAACTCCGGCGCTGACATGCAGCCTGTTATTAGGCCGCCTCCCATTAGACTCCTCCGGCCACTTAAGCAGTTAAAGGGGCGGGCCGCTGGAGGGGAGTGGGGCGCCGTCAATCTCAGCGCGGTTGATTGATGTCGGAACACGGCGCCTGGCCGCGGCGCCACACGGGGAGGCAGCGCTGAAACACCGCCACGGAAATATTTAAAGAGCAAAGGAGGCGGTGATTTATGTGGGGGCAGGCGTGAGCCGGGGTAATGGAGTTGTGTTTAACCCCCACGCGGGCACGCTAACTTCGGGCCCGGCTGGGGTGAGAAGCTATTTGTCAGTAGCGCCCCTCCCCCCCCCCTCCCCCCCCCCCAACCGGTTGTTTATCTGCCGCTCTGCAGCGTGTCTGTCCTCGCTGGAGGAGAGTCGCTGCGCTGAAGGCTGTTGATGAACTCGCTGCCGCCGCCGCTTCCCCAGAGGTCTGGACTTCAACGCAGTCCTGTGCCTTCCCAGAACTCAGACCTGCTCCTCTACCGGAAGGTTCTCTGGGAACAGGTCCCTGATTGGTTCCCAGCAGGGGTCCAGGGGGTGAGACGAGACGGCCATGAAGCCTGTTTGTATAAAGCTGCAGACACGCCTTCCTGGTTCCACTTGATCCTTCGTGTGTTTGCAGACTAAAAATACAACAAATCTCGGATTCTTCTTCATAACTTATTTCTTAGATCTTCGGCCAACATTAGAGCTCACCACTCATAACACAGCATTCAATTGGCATGATACTCAAGGGATAAATAGCTACAACTAGAATAAATATCTGTTAAAGTTTAAATCATGAACTTGAGCAGTGCTACGGTAATCTGTAAATCCATTCTAATTAACATTTCTAAACGTTCTCACACCCAGATTTGAGGATATACTCTGATGCTGGGCTATTTCAGCTCTTTCTGAGGCCTTGTTTGGGCTGGTCTGATTTGAAGATTACTGAGTTTAATTTAGAAGATCTGCGTACAAATATTCATTATGAATGAATAAATAAACAGCTTTTTGTAGACACGCCACAACCTTGAAACAATCTTGAAACAACAAACCTTTTCTGAGTGTGTTTCTGTTAATAATGAAGCGAGCCGTCCGCAAGACAGAGCGCTGCTAGCCCCAAGTGCTGCTAGCCCTGAGCGCTAACGGCTAAACAAACACTCGGTCACAAACTATGGCAAGACAACCGCGGCGCGTCTAGCCACGAGCGCTGCTAGCCCTGATCGCTTACGGCTACACAAACACTCTGTGAGCGGCTAACCGCGGCACGGCTAGCCCCGGCGATGTTAGCATTAGCACCGTTAGCATGAGCGATGGCGTCGTGTCTGAGGTGTCCATCTCACAGTGATGACATCAGTCTCATAGTAACGACATCTTTCCCACAGTGATGACATCAGTCCCACAGTCATGACATCAGTCCCACAGTCATGACATCAGTCCCACAGTGTTGACATCAGTCCCACAGTGTTGACATCAGTCCCACAGAGTTGACATCAGTCCCACAGAGTTGACATCAGTCCCACAGTGACGACATCAGTCCCACAGTGTTGACATCAGTCCCACAGTGACGACATCCGGCCCACAGTGACGACATCCGGCCCACAGTGACGACATCAGTCCCACAGTGACGACATCAGCCCCACAGTGACGACATCAGTCCCTGGTGGGACCCCCTTCGTGGCTCTGAGTGAGGCCCAGTCCCTTTCGCCTGCACAGCAACAGAAGAGACCCTCTTCTCAGCCCCGTACGTCTGGCCGAGCTAAAGGTTTAATGACCCAAGTCGGGGCGCATCGGGGCGCGTGGGGGCGCTTTGTGGGAGGGGGGGGAGAGAGAGCTCTGTTCCCCGGGGGGAGGTCAGAGGAGTGCCACGGTATCAATATCTGCCCGCTGGCTCCGGCTCCCCGACACTTGTTTTAATTTCCTTGATATTGGCGGGATCCTGAGGAGGAAATACAGGCAAGCCTTCTGCCGCCGGGCTCCTCCCCTCGGAGGAGTAACGGCGCCGCCGGCCGAGGCCTTGAGTCCAGGTGGTGAATCACGCGCACCTCCAGGAAGAATTCTGGGTAAGCCTTTAGGAAATAGAAACTGGTCGTCTGGATGTCCATAACTCATACTTCCTCCCACCTCTGGGCGCCGGCGTTCAGCGGCACAGGACTCAGACTGACCAATGTTTCCATTAGACGGCGCCGGGGAAACAAGAGGTGGAACACCACGCCGAGAAAGGGTTCAATCTGGCAGCTCGGAGGCTGAGAGACGGCAATCTCACCGCCGGGCGAGATTAAAAGCCCACGGCAACGGAGGTGGAGGAAAAAGTTAGGAGAGGTGTGGAGAGAAATAGACCAAGACAGAGCTGGAGATGGAGAGAGAGACCGAGACGGAGGGAGAGACAGAGAGAGACAGAGAGAGAGAGAGACACAGAGAGAGAGAGAGAAAGAGAGAGAGAGAGAGAGACAGAGAGAGAGAGAGACCAAGAAAGAGCTGCAGATGGAGATGGAGAGAGAGAGAGAGAGAGACAGAGAGACAGTGAGTGGGAGGGGGTGGTGGTGGTGTTGGAGCGCGAGGCGGAGGTAGTGAGCGGTCAGAGGGTCGGCCCTCCTGTAAATAAGACCTCTCCCCCCAAGGCGCACGGCTCCGGCCCCCTGGTCGCCCCTCCGGGCCCCGAGGGCGAGGGGTGGGGAGGGGCTCCTGGGACCCCCGGGCAGGGAGAGACGCGACGGAGGTGCTGGGGTTCAAACCCTCTGCCCTGCAGCCTGAACTCCGTTGCTCCTTCAGGGAGTGAAACGATGGCACCTTAAGAAAACGAAATCAAACAAAATGAACAAGGCTGAAAAGAAACGGGGTTGAGAGAGAGTTTAGAGAATCGCTGATTCTGCTGAGTCACTACAGCAGCCCCCCCGAAGCGATTAGCCGTGCGTGTTTTACGATCCTTCCCTGCGTTAACGACGTCCAGAGGCGCGGTCCGTCGCCCGCGGTACCGCTGGCTGGCGCAGTGCCAGCCGGCGGTGTTTCTGGTTGGAGGATGGAGGGGGTGGGCGCTGGGGGCTCTATGCCGACGCCGTCGCACTGAATCCACTCGCCTCATTAATCAGAGAGGGAGCCTAAAGGAAATCACACACTGCTACATTAATTTGCGGAGCAGCAGCAGCGGCAGAGGGGGAATGATTGATCTATTACCGTGAGAAAACAGGTTAAGAAGGCCTGATTAGTGTCACATTATGGATCAATGAGGAGATATGTATTATTTACCTTTTTCCCTTTTGTCGTTGGGAGAAAACGCTGATGACGACAGTCGTCAAGGGCGTCCAAGAGCACATCTAGCCTCTCGTTCTAACTGCTGAGGTTTTCCTTCCTCCTAAGTGTAAGCTACTGACCATACGGTGTGTAGAGAACACGACACACTGCTGATCTGCAGGGCACATCTTGGAGAAATGTCGAGCACGCAGCTCCTCTTCACCGCCTGAAGGAGGCGGAGGGGCGTGGAGGCAGGGTGGAGGCAGGCAGACAGCTGAGGGAGGTTACTCCAGTTTATAGACCCGGGGTTTAAACAAGGACCCTCCTGCCCACTACTTCACTGTGTGAGATCCTACCCTGTGAGGCCATGACCCCCCTGCTGGGAGCAGGAAGTCTCATCACATGAGACCAGGGTCAGACTATAGCATCAGTAGACCAGAGATAGTCCTTGAAAAGTCTCATCACATGAGACCACTGCAGACTACAGCATCAGCAGACCAGAGATGGTCTTTGAAAGTATTATCTTTGCCGCATTGGTTGAGCTAGATATTTTTTAGAAAAGGCATCAAGCAAGTTTTTTGTACATCCCATAATCACAGTTACAGTCTTTGAAGTGCCTTGTAGGTCATATGTTTACGTCACCCCTTAGGGCAGTAATCATTGAGAAGGCATCAATATGCAAAGTTAGAAGAAGAGCAAGCCAGGGAACATCCAACTACGCTGCTTGACAACACGCATAACTCTGATCAAACTGGCGTAGCAATAGGTGCCTTGCCCCCTGGGTACTTGGTACCGGGGCCTCATGCTAACAACCACTTGTTGTGTGAAGGGGCCGCTTGGTTAGTGTGAACGAGCCCTGATTGGTCGGGCTGTGATGTGACTTCACACAAGGGGGATAGTGAACCCTTAATGAGCAAGTGAGTCGTGAGCCAGGGTCCTCTAAATGTCAGCTGCGCTTCTGAAAGTGAAAAAGTGTGTTCTTTTTTGTTTTATGTCACGCAGCAAAGTTTCACAGAGCGTTTGGTGGTTAGCCGTGCAGCTCAACTACAGGGTGTTTGAAATAGAACACACTGACTTGTAATGAATCGACAGATATGGTCTCCGAGTAAACCAGAGTAATTTAATCCGGAAACGTACGGTCAAATCAGCCAAATGGAAAGGCTTTCATCCCAGGGGTCGAATCATTGTGGTGTTCCCAAAGGGAGCCCTCATCACTAATGCATGTCCTGTTTTTGTTGTCGGACCTGTTTTGTTGATCAGCTCTCTTGTTCTCATCGTCCAAAAAGGAAATCAATAAATCAAACAAACGGTAATCAGGGACGTGTGCTTAAGTGGCAGCGCAGCCACAGCTCTGTCACCTGCGTGTTTTGATGCTAATATGCTAATTAGCCGCATCGTGGGTATAGATGGCTTCCAAATATAAAAGAGGAAAGAGAGGGAGCCTAATTAATTTCTGATTCTGAGCTTTGATGTGCCTAATTGCTGTAAGCTTCTCCTGCCTCATTAGTCGTCTTCCTCAGTGGACACCAGGCTCTGCCCAGTAGCTACCTCAGAGAGGTACCTGGGTCTTTTTAAAGCTCTGGTATTATTAGATTCTATAACTCTGTTCTGTAACCCAAGGCCTGAAACGGTTGGGCGTAGACCCAGCGTTGGCTAACATGACCTACCTCACGCTATGAGATAGATTTGCATACATGGCACATTTTCCCTGTGTATTTGAGGTTGTACTTAGACGTTCATTATGTTTTTGTATGTTTTTAGTCTACTACTTTAGATTTAATGTCTTATCAAGTTCCACTCAAATGTTAAGAGTTTACGTTTGTATAGGTTGTATCTGTACATGTACTGTTCATTTAAAACACTGCTCAGGTTTCTAGTTTCACTTCCATTAACTTTGTTCCCAGATTTGATTTACCCAGGGCACTTCTGTGAATGATTGTCTCATCAGTTCTGAGTCTTCCCCTCACTCTCACATCCTTTATATCTCTACTCCCTCTATTCCCCGCGGACACATCCCTGCCCCCGCGAGCCGCGGGCAGGCCTGTTGTCTGAGAGAGAGAGAGAGAGAGAGAGAGAGAGAGAGAGTCAGGCGAGGGAGGGCAAGGTCGAAGGGGGGAGCGATGCTAACTGGACCGGTTTAGCATTCTGTCTAGCGCCTTGCTCGGAGCACTAGGGTAGGCGGGTAATGGAGGACGAGCACTTTGGTCGCAATGTACGAAGGACACTGCGGTCCACTCACAGCCCATCTCTCAGCCTAATGGCTCCTCGCTCAGCTCCCGCAAGATGGCCCTCCGCCATTTTGTGCAAGTCAAACACCAAGCAGGTAATTTTTTTACAAAAGGAAGAGTGAAGCCATAGCTCTTTTTCATTTTCTACTGAAGAGTGAATCAAAAAAGTAGTTTCTTACAGAACAATACCATTAAAATATACCAATTAGTTGGACTTCCATTGATCTTCGTTTGGCCCCTGCCCTGCACAAAACAAATCGTTTTCTGCAAAGAATTAAAGCCACTGTTTATTCTCTGTTTATTCATTGAACCCTCGTCACGTCACTGACCCAAACTAATCAAAGACTAGTGAGGCTGGGCACTGCAAACAGGAACAAGGACTGAGGAGGCCAGCACAGCTAAAGAAGGAGGCGAGCGGGACTAAGAAAGCGAGCACAGCAAAGGAAGGAAGCGAGCAGCGACTAAGGAATGCGAGCAGCGACTAAGGAAGCGAGCAGCGACTGAGGAAGCAGCCATTAGCAGCAGAGGAGTGAGTGCTGGTTTAAACTATAAAGAGTGACAGTCTGGCAGACAGTCACCCTGCCAGTGCTGATGGATTGATCCCAGTTTTGTGTCAGGGGCCATCAATCACACATCAATCACTGTGTGAAAACACCAGCAAAAGAAAAGCGCTGTCTATTATATCTAATGATTCAGCTCAGCTCGCTCCAGCAATGTGAATCGGGCTGACAGCGATGCACACACACGCAGACTCATTAACCAACTGACCCAGTGTTGTACTATGGATGATCTGTTTGGATGTCTCCAGCGAGCCTTCACGAGGCAGTACTCTCACAGTGACGTGGTTTCCAGTGATAATGTCTGGCTGAGATTGATGGAGATCTGATAATGACGGCGGTAATGACACAGGAAGTGTTTTCCTGCGGAAATTGCTTGACGAGGCGCAGCACCGCTGAGCCGCCGAGTTCAGACTTCAATCACTCCTAATCGTGGAACTAGAGAAAAGAGCAGTCAATAGACTCAATCGTGTTTCTACTATTGACTCATTTGAAGCTTCCATCCAAAGTGACTTCAAGATACATGACATAATAATGATGCTACATTGACATGTCGTTAATGGTCTCTGTACATACAGGACTCATGTAGACCTTTGACGTCTGACCCCAGAACCATCTTGCTCCCCAGTCAAACACCCTGAACGCCAGTGACCACTGGTCCTGCCCTGTCCCTTAGTAGGGGACAAGAGCCAAGTACAAATAGTAGAGAGAGAGAGAGAGAGAGAGAGAGATTGATCAAGAGAGCGAGAAAGGCATAGAGAGAGAGAGAGAGAGAGAGCAAGAGAGAGAGAGAGAGAGAGAGAGAGAGAGAGAGAGCGATCAAGAGAGAGAACGAAAAGGAGAGAGGGCCAGAGAGAGCGAGAACGGGCGAGAGAAAGAGAGCGATCGAGACCCAGGCAGAAACCTCCCACATCTCGGAGGAGGCTCTCCAGTTGCAGCAGATGAAATGAGAGCGAGCGAGAGCAGGGAGAGAGATAGATATACCCATTTGGAGCAGGGCTGGAGATTCTAAAAATAAAGAATGAAATGAAGAGAGAGACTGCTGGCTTGAGTGATTCTTTTTTTCTTTTGTCTCTTTTCCCTTCCTGAGGAGGGCTTGTCGGAGAGCGGGGGAGCTGGGCTCATTAGTGAGTGGCTGGTTGGTGTGTTTGCACGGGGCCCTAGAGCCCTGCCTGGCTCAGGGACTTGCTGACTTCCAGAAAAAAAAGAAACCCTCACCATACCCTTTAGATAGCCTCCATCTTTATCTCTCTCTCTCGGCCCCTCTGTCCTCGCCCCCTCGCTTACCGCCTCTCCCAGTGCAGTGCCTTTAAAAATAACAGACGGGGCCGAGGCAGACCGTGGCGGTGGGATGACCTCGTGTGATTGGCCGGCGGCCCGGTCCTTCCCGGTCATCGTCCCGGGAGACGGAGAAGTAATTAGCTTCTCTTGCATCTTTCTGTGTTTATGATCGTAAAAAATAAATGGGGCTTCGTCCCACGGGGGCGCGCTGTTATTTGGTTCGCGTTTTCGAAATAATAATCATCAAAACAAGCAGAAAAAGATAATTCCCTTATTTACACGTGATAATAAAAGGCAGAGTTTCTTTTTGTTTTGCTGCGTCAGGAGTCGGTTAAACGTGGCACGGTGAAATACAGCCCAAAATGTACAACACACCTATTCTGCACATGCAACCCATTGTTAAGTGTGACGAATGCTAACAGATTAGGCTAGTGCTCAGCTGCTTCCACCAACAACAAACACTTAAAGAGCCGCTGATTTTCCTGCTAGCCATTTGAGAAGCTACTCGCTTGTGACATCGCAAGCTTGCCCTCGTTATTGTAGATCGTCCCACTTGTTAGGTCACAAATCGCTACCCTTCAACACGGCCAGTAAACGAGCTGATCTCCCCCACTTTGGGGGGGGGGGGACCAAGGGCCCATTAACACTGGGTCATGTTGGGGCCCCTCGACGGGGCCCCCGCTCCACCATGGCATGCTGAAGGGTCTAGGTCGGAGGGCCCTTGTGGGCGCAGCGTTCACTTCCCATTTGGCTCACGTCGCTGGCTGCATTGCCGCTGACGATCCATAATCCAGTCTCATTAGGAGCCGTTAGGACCAGGGTTCTGCTGACGGGCCGGCCGGGAATGTGTCTTCATCAGCAGCTGGTCGGGGATTAGGTTCCTTAAACGGAGCCCACGCATCATGACAGCAGTTTACAGAGAAAGAGAGACCAGCCGAGAGAGGGACCTGCGGAGAGAGAGAGAGAGAGAGAGAGAGAGAGAGAGACCAGCCGAGAGAGAGAGACCAGCCGAGAGAGAGAGACCAGCGGAGTGAGAGAGACCAGCCGAGAGAGGGACCTGCGGAGAGAGAGAGAGAGAGAGAGAGAGAGAGAGACCAGCCGAGAGAGGGACCTGCGGAGAGAGAGAGAGAGAGAGACCAGCCGAGAGAGAGACCAGCCGAGAGAGAGAGACCAGCGGAGTGAGAGAGACCGGCTGAGAGAGAGAGACGATCTGGGAAAAGGAGGAGAGAGAGAAAGAGAGACTAGCTGGGAGTTCTTTAGGTCACGGGGAATTCGATTGTTCAAAATGTTGTGCTGCAATATATAGGATAATGAAAGACAATAACAAGAAATAAATGCAATGTAATATTGGCTTATTGTAATGCATTCATATTAATAAATCGGAATCATAAAGCTGTACCGTTGAACGATTATATATACGGGCTAAACTCACACATAACATACAGTACCTGATAAACAACACACACACACGCACATACACACACACACACACAGATCACCTTGCCATAGTGCCAATAAGAGTGATCGATTACCTTCGACCCTGAGACCCCTGTCAAGGTGAAACGGACCGCGTGATAACGGGGTCTTGCTAAACGTCTACCGGCCTACAGTTGTCTTAACATGGGACAAAGCCTCATTGCTGGCATGGAGTAAATGTTTTTATATTTTGGGTTTTCCACTTTCAAAGGGATTACATTGTGAAGCCACTGCAGGCGATGTAGAAACAGTCCCACTTGTGACATCACAACTGGGACTGCCCCCACCCCCCACCCCCCCCCAGATGGCGTTAGCCCATGCGTCACTCCGTACGGAGGGTTAAACGGCCAACAAAAGAACACAACGCTAACATTAATACATCCAAAGGTTAATTAAAGAACACAAGTAACCACCGTGTGTGCGGATTACAATTTGAATTTGATTTATTTCTCATTGTGGGCGTTGTCGCCCGCAGCCATGTGAGTCCTTTCTCCCCCAATCCTATTAGCCGCGATGGTACGCTATTACGGCGCAAGCCAATCTCCATGGTAGCGCGCATAGCTCCCGGAGCTACACAGTGCTCAGTCAGAAGCAGCGTTTAGCAGTCAATCCATTTAGAATGGATTCTGAATGACACATTATACCCCTCATTTACTCTGTTGGTAAATACATATGTTGTTAATATAATAGTCATTGGATTTACATTAGGATGGATATGTATGGATGGCTTTGAAGGATGTGTGCATGTGGAATAAGCTTTTCTTCATGCATCACTAAATATAAGTTGTGTTTTCATGTTTTTCTGTTTAATGTATTCCACATCACATCAGACTAACTGTGTGTATGCTTGCATGTCTGTTTGAGTTTGTGTCTGCGTGTGTGTGTCTGTGTGTGTGTGTGTGTGTGTGTGTGTGTGTGTGTGTGTGTGTGTGTGTGTGTAGTGCATACATTGTGTGTCTGCAAGTCTCTCTCCGCCCTGAGGGAAATATGCCATGGATACTATAGCTGCTTCAGTAGGCCACCCCCAGTTTTGATGTCACAAAGCTCGGCCAATCGAACTCCCCCCTGGTGGAAACATAGTGCTTCTTTAATGAGGAATTCATCTCCACTTTAAGTTTAATGTTGGTTACAAAACACAAAATCACTCAGTCAAACTCAAATACAGTCCTGCATTATCTAATTCTCCTTCTGTGAATGTGAATATAACGTAAAGCTCGCTTGACTTCACATAACAGAGATTGATATTGACACAGCCCATTGTTAGAAACGTATGGTCGGGTCAGTAATGGTGGTGTTTGGGGGCTATTTCCCAGAATCCTTTGCTGCTGTGCTCGCGCCCTTTATCTAAGAGAACTGGGGTATAATTCTTCTCTATCTAGGCGAGCCAGTAATGCATGCAAGAGTGCAACATAAAAAACATCTTCAAACTCATTATCATTTAGACTCATTATCGGTCAGTGGGCACTAAAACGTTTTCTTCGAATCCCACCAGGGTAAGATAAATCTTCCTACTTCATCTCTCTCTCTCCCACCCTCCGCTCTCCTTCTTATCTTCCTCTGCGCCCCCGGACTCAGGGCACTCTCTGCACCCCGCTGTCTGCTTGTTATACTAATGCATTAAGCACATAGTGTCCAGCGTGGCCTGTCGTAAAGAAACACTGGTGGAGCCGCTGTAAAGAGGTGCGATCTGCATAGCATTCCATGTCACGGAAACAATTAGGAAACATAGAAATCCTCCTGAATAAATGCTAAATACTCAGCGTGCGCTGAGTGTTGGCATGCCTAGCTCGTCCCCATAAGCCACTGCTGAAGCGTAGGCAGCCGAGCCCCGATTAGTGGCCTCACCCTGGAAGGGAAGTGACAAATCTTTACAAGGCATGTATGCTCTTACACTGTGCTCCTTCTCCTCCTCCAGCTCTGATACTTACACCGTGACCAATGTGTTGAAGTGGAATCATTTCCATAGTAACGAGCCGCGGGCCGACAGAGTGCAGCAGAGCGTGCCGCTGTCCGAGCCGGGGCCGGCGAGGGCTGATGTATGGACCCCGACGCACGCGCGGATTTAGGGGCTGGGGGGCGACGGCGGTGATAAATTATACATGTTCAGAAGTCCATTAAGCGGCCGCCCGGGCTCAGGGGGGGAGAACCATGGCGCAGGCGTTGCGTACGGCGAGGACAGTAGCACCCAGAGGGGCTTCCTGTGTGGGTCGCTGTGGGCGCTCCGTGGGGGAGGGTTCCTCCCTCCTGGCCGGACGCCTAACCCGGTCAGAACCCGGTCTCAAAGCCATCCTGCAGCCTGGGCTTTGCCCTGTAAAGACTCCTTAATGTTTATCCCCCGCCTCCGTTCGGAGGCGGGGGATAAACATTAAGGAGTCTTTACGTGTATAGGCGCTGGACGACGTGCTCATGAAGTCGCCGTCGTGGAGCTCCTTCAAATCAGAACCAGCGTGCCGGATCGACCCGCGTGTAAAGACTGGCCGGAACCGGGGTCACTGTGAGAGAGGAGTGGAACATAGGGGTCTGTATGGGGGTTTTGATTTGTGTAAGTTACTGCATGTGTGTGGTGGTGGTGGTGGTGGTGGTGGGGGAGGCACTGTATTTGAATGTGGGAATGTGTGTAGGCTTCTCTGCGTGTCATATCTAATAGTGTGTGTGTGTCATTGTGTGTGTGTGTGTGTGTGTGTGTGTGGGCGAACATTTTCCATTTATGTTAGTGTGCATATTTGTGTGGGTGTTTTGTGTATGCATGAATGGTGACTGGCCTGTTGTGGCCAATCAGGGCCTGTTCTTCAGCCGCTATACGGAGGCAGGAGATAGACAGAGCAGCCTGGGGGAACTAATTCATACTTCAGCGCAGTCTGACAACAAACATCTTGTCACAAGTTCTGTTCTTCTTATTCTAGGAATTTGTATTATTCACACCATACTTCATTATCATTAATGTAAACCGGTACAAGGTAATACAGCTGGACGCACACACACACATACAAAACAAATATGGACAGGGGTTTGTGTGTGGGTTTGTGCGTGATTTGATGCACATATTTAAAAAACATATGCACATTACTGCAAAACGCATGCATTTATGTGGGCGCACACACATGCATGCGTTGTGCACACACACACACACACACACACACACACACACACACACACACACACACACACACACACGGCTGGTTACATACTACAGACACATATTCAAATTAGTAGACCTTGTTTGGAATAATCTGCATGTTCACAGCAACAGTAAGAGCAGCACACACACACACCAGTCTGAACCACACACACACACAAACACACACACACACACACACACACACACACACACACACACACACACACACACACACACACACACACACACACACACACACACCATCTGAGTCCTGACACCATCTGAGTCCTGACCTTGAGTCTTGACGAGGTGACCTTGACTCAACGAAGGCGTATGAAGCCCCGGCTTCAGTCCTGTCCCTGATACCACGGCTCTGGCGACGCCCACTGCAGTGCATTGTGGGTCTGGACGGACAGTGACAGATGGCGGTTGACTGAGAAGCGCTGCTGGATGAAGGACTGATGAAACATGAGGTTTCAGAAGGGGTGGGGGGGTGGTGGTGGAGTTGGGCTCAGGGAAGCTGTTTCTACTCTGGATTCAACTCTTTATTCTTTATTTTTCATGGCAGCCTTTTGGTGTGTATTACGAGCTTTGTGATTGGTCCAGCAGGTGCGCGGTAACCCCGTGATAGGTTCAGGTGTTTGGCTTCTTGATGGATGATGCTTTTCTTCTAGTTCTGTAGACAGGTTTAACTTTTCTATTATTCACACCGGTGCTGTCTCTCCGCTCATGCATATCCTAAACGCTTATGTGGAAACGCAGAAAAGACATGAAGTGTATTCTCCTGAATAACACCTGGCCAAGCAGAAAGGACTCGGACGCAAAGCTGGGCTTGGTCACGCCACGATGGAAAAGACGAAGGAACTTCATCTCATGACGACAGGGGGAAAGAAACGCTCACAGAACGGCCACCAAGTGATCCGACGTTCGGCCTTTTGGAGCGAGCATATTTCCCGGTTTCACCGTACGTGCTGCGGTGCTTCTAACATATTCCTCTGATAATCGCATGGGGGCACGTTTGTGTTCCGGCTTCCGGTTCCTGGCTTCCACTTGCTGGGCTCGCAGCACTGTGAGTTTAGTGTCAGGGAGATGACTGGTGTTCAGGTGATGAGGGACATGAACATGGACGGGGTGGCACCAGGAAGGGATCGGGAGGAGAGGAGCACTGAGTTTAACCCTTCTTTGGGCCTAGAATGTGCAATGTAATCGTGTTTCCGTTGCGAGGAGGGGGAAGTTCAGAGTCCAGTAAAGTCTAGCGGAGTCTGTTCCAGTCAGATCCACTCCATGTTTCTCTATGCTATTATTGAGTAGGATAAGACCACATCACGCACACCTCATAGCTGTATGTGAGCAGTGTTGTTATGGTGTCAGTGAATAACTTTAATGAAGAAGCTGTGCAGATGTTTCCTCTCTGGAGGATCCAGAGCTCCCAGTGGGACTGCTGACGGCTCTCCGTCCCCGCTCCTCACCACGGTGAGCGGATCCCCCCAGGGAGGATGCCTGCTCCCTGGGGACAGCCCCCCCTGTAGCGTGGGAGGGGAACTGCCCGCTGGGCTGGAGCTGGAAGGGTGCTGGTTCAATCCCGGGACAACATGTGATCAAACAGTTCTCATGATCTCGAGCAACCGCTGACCTCCGGTTCAATTCCCAGGAACCATAAACTCACTACCCCACGGCTCTCCCTCACCCCTCCCTCCCCCACCCTCACCCCTAACTCCCCCACTCTTACCCCTCCATCCCCCCTCCTCCACCCCTCCTCACCCCTCCCTCCCCCACCCTCACCCCTCCATCCCCCCTCCTCACCCCTCCCTCACTCCTCCCTCACCCCTCCATCCCCCCTCCTCACCCCTCCCTCACCCCTCCACCACCCTTCCTCCCCCTCCCTCCCCCCTCCCTCCCCCACCCTCACCCCTCCATCTCCATTCCCTCACCCCTCCTCACCCCTCCATCAGCTAATATCTTGTTTCTGTATTCTGTTTGTAAGGAAATCAATCTCCCTGATCCCATTTTTCCCCGTTGCGTGAACAAGAACGCCCCGAGTTGTCATAGCGATGATGAATGGGCCGATAACAATGACAAATAACGGGAGATCGTGGCCGTGTATCGACGGCGGGCGGCCGAGGGAGCCGGAACATTCCGACACGGCCTCACTCTCCGGTAAATAAGAGGACCACTGAGAGAGAGAGAGAGAGATAGGGAGAGGGAGAGAGAGGTTGATTTATTCTCTCGTTCCGTTGTGTACACCTCTCTCCTGCGTCAGAGTCTTTTGTCTCGTCGGTCGGCGCTGACATGTGACCGCGTCTGTGGGCCACTCTCTCTTTCCGTTGTGCAGAATGATTAAGTGCCATTTCTTCTGATGCATGGAGAAGTGTCCGTCTGTGAGTCTTTCTGTTCATCAGTCCATCCATCTCTCTCTATCCCCTCCATATCCTTCATGCTCCTCCAGAGACGCTCCTACTTTAGCAGAACTTTGTTGTGTGTTAGTTTGAGCAGGAAGTCTGCGAGCCGGAACGTTCTGGGCTTCAGGGAACCCCAACGCTCTGTCCCCCTCAAAGTGTTCCTGAAAGCGTTCCCTTGCCTAGCGAGCCTCCCCAGGACGTCTTCAGTGGAGGAGATGACCCACATTACGTGGACGGGGACTCAGAGAGAGCCTTCATAAAGAGATTTAAGGGAGCATTTTAATAATACATTTTTCAGGTTGGGAGATTAAACAAAATTGGACCAAAAAATAAAGCAGTAAATGGTTTAGGGCAGTCAATAATCCAGGCCTGGGCCAGCGGAGGGAGATCTCCCAGCTATGAGCTGTGCTGAGGCCTGTTGTTAGGCAGCTACAGGCCGGCCACATCGAGGCGAGTTACGGGGCGGCCGGTCGGATGGGATATGCACAACCGTCTCTGGCGTGTGAATTACATGTTGGTTTGTCGCGTGGTGTCTCTCTCATCACAATAGAAGCGGTGGGAGTTTATGAAGTCAGTTACCGAGAACTATTATTTCCTCTGTTTATCGACTACCTCTATCTCTTTCTCTTGCTCATGCTCGCTTGCTCGCTCCCCCCGTCTCTCAGTATCCCCCTCCCTCTCTCAGTATCTCCCCCCCTCTCTCAGTATCTCCCTCCCTCTCTCAGTATCTCCCCCTCTCTCTCAGTATCTCCCCCCCCTCTCAGTATCTCCCTCCCTCTCTCAGTATCCCCCTCCCTCTCTCAGTATCTCCCCCCCTCTCTCAGTATCTCCCTCCCTCTCTCAGTATCTCCCCCTCTCTCTCAGTATCTCCCCCCCCTCTCAGTATCTCCCTCCCTCTCTCAGTATCTCCCCCCCTCTCTCAGTATCTCCCCCCCTCTCTCAGTATCTCCCCCCCTCTCTCAGTATCTCCCCACCTCTCTCAGTATCCCCCCCCTCTCTCTCTCAGTATCCCCCCCCCCCTCTCTCAGTATCTCCCCCCCTCTCTCAGTATCTCCCCCCCTCTCTCAGTATCTCCCCCCCTCTCTCAGTATCCCCCCCCTCTCTCTCTCTCAGTATCCCCCCCCCTCTCTCAGTATCTCTCCCTCACAACATCTCTGCCTCTTCCAGTGTGTCAGTCTCTCTCGGTAGGCGTGGTCACCCTAGGGTGCTCCCACTGAAGTGCAGCACACAGGCCTCGTTCGCCAAATGTAAATAGTTGGGAATAAATCTCTTCGCCAAACAATCTGTGTTTTTGTTTTGGCAGGGTTTGTTTTCCCGCCGTGCGGAGAAGGGGAAGCGAGTGACGGGGGACTGGGTTTGAGTTGAGTTTGTTTGTTTTGAGATATTTGTCGCGGTGAGCCAACAGGTGAACGCGTGTTCAAGTCCCCAGACTGCTGTTGATCTGGGAATGGATACACAGTCAACACGTAGAGCAACACACCTCATCGTGTTGATACACAGTCAACACGTAGAGCAACACACCTCATCGTGTTGATACGCAGTCAACACGTAGAGCAACACACCTCATCGTGTTGATACGCAGTCAACACGTAGAGCAACACACCTCATCGTGTTGATACGCAGTCAACACGTAGAGCAACACACCTCATCGTGTTGATACGCAGTCAACACGTAGAGCAACACACCTCATCGTGTTGATACGCAGTCAACACGTAGAGCAACACACCTCATCGTGTTGATACACAGTCAACACGTAGAGCAACACAACTCATCGTGTTGATACACAGTCAACACGTAGAGCAACACACCTCATCGTGTTGATACACAGTCAACACGTAGAGCAACACACTTCATCGTGTTGATACACAGTCAACAAGTAGAGCAACACACCTCATCGTGTTGATACACAGTCAACACGTAGAGCAACACACCTCATCGTGTTGATACACAGTCAACACGTAGAGCAACACACTTCATCGTGTTGATACACAGTCAACACGTAGAGCAACACACCTCATCGTGTTGATACACAGTCAAAACGTAGAGCAACACACCTCATCGTGTTGATACACAGTCAACACGTAGAGCAACACACCTCATCGTGTTGATACACAGTCAACACGTAGAGCAACACACCTCATCGTGTTGATACACAGTCAACACGTAGAGCAACACACCTCATCGTGTTGATACGCAGTCAACACGTAGAGCAACACACCTCATCGTGTTGATACACAGTCAACACGTAGAGCAACACACCTCACATTGATCTTCAGAGCCACTCTTCCTGTGTGAACTACCTAGGCGTCACACACATCCGATGTGTGTGTTGTGTGTGTAACATTGTGTAACTGCGATCAGTTATGTGAGAGAAGCTCCCAACACAGAAATATTAAATTTGTTTTTATATTTTTATATGTTTTATTGTTATATTATTGGATGGCAATAATGAGGCGAAGTACAGGAACGTTTGCGTGCCTGTGTGTGCGTGTTTGTGTGTGTGTGTGTGTGTGTGTGTGTGTGTGTGTGTGTGTGTGTGTGTGTGTGTGTGTGTGTGTGTGTATGTGTGATACTGTGTTGCAGTAAAACTGCATGGCTCATTTGCTATTCAGCACAGCAGCATCCAGAGCAGTTGGAAACGTCTCACTGTTGATGCTCAATGCTAACACTACGGAATAAACACCTTATTTTTAAAAGGTGGAGGAATAACTTTATTTAATTCTCAAATACAACAAAGGAAAACATACTTCCTATGGAGCAGGTAGGGATTAGACGATACAGAGACAGGTCATTACAAAGCAGGTAGGGGTTAGAGAGTACAGAGACAGGTCATTACAAAGCAGGTAGGGGTTAGAGAGTACAGAGACAGGTCATTACAAAGCAGGTAGGGGTTAGACAGTACAGAGACAGGTCATTAAGGAGCAGGTAGGGGTTAGACAGTACAGAGGCAGGTCATTAAGGAGCAGGTAGGGGTTAGACAGTACAGAGGCAGGTCATTAAGGAGCAGGTAGGGGTTAGACAGTACAGAGACAGGTCATTAAGGAGCAGGTAGGGGTTAGACAGTACAGAGACAGGTCATTAAGGAGCAGGTAGGGGTTAGACAGTACAGAGACAGGTCATTAAGGAGCAGGTAGGGGTGGGACAGATTTGAACTAATTGACATTAAAGACATTAAGTGTCCAGTGCCTCCAACCCAAAGCTGGCATCATGTTATCAAGTTGATTTAGTTAAGCTTTGTTTCTCTAGCAGAGCCAGTGCGCTCCAGACAGCCAGGAGGCCTCCCAATGCATCAATACAGGATCGCCACAAACCACTTTGAGTTTTGTGGCGTTCTGCAGATGAAGGCTATAAGCCTGACACCTTTACATGCCTTCTCGTGTACGTGGGATCATGTCAAGGGCTTATGTGATTTTCAAAAGGTCACAAAAAGGAATCAAACATTTATCACCCATTGTTTGGTCCACCCTGCCTTTCACTGGTATGTACACCCCTTCACTACCCTCTCTCTCTCTCTCTCTCTCTCTCTCTCTCTCTCTCTCTCTCTCTCTCTCTCTCTCTCTCTCTCTCTCTCTCTCTCCCCCTCCCATTGCCTTAAGAGGTCTGCAGAGAGCCTGTAGACTCCCCCCCGCAATCCAATCGTGGAAAAGCGTTCCCTTGGAGAGAAATCACCTGCGATCGCTTCAGCAGACAGGCCCAGCCATTAGGAGAGAGACACTGGTAGAGAGACTAATAGAGAGAGTGAGAATGTGTTGGAGAGAGAGACATTGGGTGGAGAGACTAAGTGAGGGAGAGAGAAAGTGTGGGAGGGAGAGACATTGGGTGGAGAGACTAAGTGAGGGAGGGAGAAAGTGTGGGAGAGAGAGACATTGGGTGGAGAGACTAAGTGAGTAAAATAGGGATAGAGAGGGTTGGAGAGAGAGAGCAGCCCAAGTGTAACCATTGGTCAGTATCTGACAGTAGAGGGTGTTTGTTTATGCCTTGATTTATCATTTATATTTCCAAGGCCTCCTGCTCCCAGAACCCTCAGTTTCACACTCTTTCTTTTAAATATCCAGATTCATTTTGCAAGCCGCCCATCATACAGCCTGAGTATTTGGCATTGGCTGTTATAAAATGTGCAGTCTTTGTTGTAGTTGCTTTGTTGAACCTTCAATAAACATGCTTTTTGCTGGTGACCTTCTCCGCAGCCTGGGTATAAACGTTCTGGTTTTTATCGTATTTTCCAACGTGAAGCGCACGTCCCTTAATAACTCACTTCCACTTTACGAGCCAGCCATCATCATCACCCTCATCACCGCGCTCCCCCGCCCAGCGTGGCTCCCAGCGGGTGGAGACCGTGCCTCCGCTCCCGACAGATGACTCTGTCCTTGTCTAAACGCCGAGGTGCGGCCGCTAATGAAGTGATTCATGAGCGCACAAACCCCCCCCCCCCCCCGCCACAGCGGGTGATTTACGCCCCGGGGCTCCCGAGATGTGCGGTACGACCAGAGTGACGAGGGGACGGAGCCTGACCGCACGCTCTCTCACTCGGGAGGACAGGTGGTGTTCGCTCCCAGAGGGTGATGGAGACCCTCCACCTACTGGGGGCTGTCCCTCCACCTAGTGGGGCCGTCCCTCCGCCTAGTGGGGCCGTCCCTCCGCCTAGTGGGGTCCCCCCCTCCAGGCTGTGGGGTCCCCCCCTCCAGGCTGTGGGGTCCCGCCTCCAGGCTGTGGGGTCCCCCCCTCCAGGCTGTGGGGTCCCCCCCTCCAGGCTGTGGGGTCCCGCCTCCAGGCTGTGGGGTCCCCCCCTCCAGGCTGTGGGGTCCCGCCTCCAGGCTGTGGGGTCCCCCCTCCAGGCTGTGGGGTCCCAGCGTCCTGAGACACAGACCTGATTCGGGGCGTGGGTGGGTGGGGTGTCCGTCCTGTGTGGGAGTCTTGCTTCAGTCGAACCTCAGCAACCTCGTAGTCATTTGTATCATCACAATAACGTTCTCCTTTCCCCGTCTTAAGCTGACTGTCCTCTGGCCCTTTCTCAGTCTCTTCTCTCTCGACAATTCTCTCTCTCTTTCTCTCGTCTATTCTCTTTCTCTCTCTCTCTCTCGCTCTCTCTCTCTCTCTCGCGCTCGTCTATTCTCTCTCTCTCTCTCGCTCTCTCTCTCTCTCTCGTCTATTCTCTCTCTCGCGCTCAACTCTTCTCTTGCTTATCTATTATCTCACTCATCTATTCTCTCTGTCTATCTCTCTCTCTCTCTTTCTCTCTCGCTCTCTCTCTCTCTTGTTTATTCTCTCTGTCAAAGAAGGCATTTATTGAGGAGAAATGTTTGGATTCACAAAGCAGGAATCTAATAAACATGTTGTATCCTGTATCCCCATGATGCCGCTAAGTCAGTTGAATATATATCATTTAATAATAATAATACTTATATATATATTGTATATTGGATAATTATAAACTTTCTGATTGAATATCTAAATATTTTTTGCTATTTATAGTGATATTTATTTGACAGTTCATCATACGTTTCTGCAATATTTTCTCTTGAACTTTGAACAAACAATATCTGTGGCTTATTTCTATGCTGATATTATTACTGAATTGATGAATAAATATCCTGGGCGCAGGTCAAAGACAGCCTGTCAGCTGGAAACCACAACCAAGACTCATACTTGAGTGGTCTTTTTTTGCATGAACACTCCATTTGACACCAAATGGCTCTTGCTCATTGAATGATCAGCTGTAAGAGCTTTCACTAATGGGCTTTCAAACCCATGCTGCCTCAGAAGAGAGGCTGGGGTCAGGGGAATCTGGAGAGGGGATCAGAAAGGACCATTCAAATATATTACCCATTATTTTAGACAAGTTAACGGTAGGTAGAGCCCAGATGATGGTGATTGATTTAATGGACTGTAAACACACACACGTATTTAGATTGACGGACAGGTCTGTGACGACTTGACCTTTTTCTACACACTACACAGTTTATTCTGATACTGCTGTATCATATATATTCTATATGATCTGTTTAGCATGGACCCTCCATCACCTACTCTTGTATCAATCATCCCAGTCATTACTGGGAATCGATCAGGATCGATGCTGGCACAAGGAGCCTGACCCCCGTTCAGCATATAAAAGACTGTCCTTCCCCCCCTACTACTAAGGGGATGAGCAAGGCATTGGTCCTTCACTGCTTCTGACGGTTTGAATCCCCAACGTCTGCAGCCGTCCTGACCTCACCCTACAGCTCGATGCCCCCTGAGGTACTCTATGAGCTTTACTGCGTGGTGAAGCTCTAGGGGTCTGTGCTCCTGAAATGAGACATGAACATTAACATTTATCCTCCAGTAACCTCTTCTCCATGCTCATAACAACACATTTCCCAGTCAGTAATCAATAAAGTACATCAGGGGCCGGTCCGCCTGATTTAAACAGCAGGTACAATGAATTCTATGGAGGGGGTGAAAGGTGCTTATTGATTAGGAAGGGGATTGCGCTGCATGTAAATGAAGGATGTGTCTTTGATTACCACGTCGCATAGAATCGGCAGACATTGTTCCTGCTCCTAATGGAAATTAAATTGTAGCAGTAGGTTTGTTCTGGCTTCTAATCAACCCCTGGTATTCTGCTAAATGCCAAACCCGGCACGCCTTTCTTAGACTGTTGTGGTATGCAAATTGAACAGACAGAACTCAAAGTAAATACACAAAGCCATGGATGCATGAATGGATGAATACATAAGTACATCCATATATAAATTATGCAAATGCAATTTAATTGTCTGTTAACTATAGCATTTAAAGTACTTTTTTATGAAACGGTTTGCTTATCTGCCTAATCAATCCTAGAACAGTAATCAAATATAAGCAGTCATCCAGCAATTAGCATGATAACATCCAACAGGCCCTTGACTTGGCGGGTGTTAGCATATGATGCTAGTGAGGCTCCAGGTTTGGTGTGTAGCCCCCTGGAGGGCTGAAGTATGGCCAGCGATCAACTAGCGTGGTCATCAGAATTCTAGCTCCGTCGGCGCAGCTTTCCTTTCAGTTATCTGGTCCGTGCTCTGCTAATGATCAGACAATGACATCATCTGGACCAGCAGATGGATGCGCTGAACATCCCCCCCGCCCCCCCAATGCGTGTTGAAGTCTTTTTGATTAGCCGTTTGCTTTGATCTAGCCGCTAGTTCACAGTTCCCTTTCTGATGTCGCTGCGTTTTGTTGGAGTGTGAGTCCTGTGTGGATTTCTACTCCCCAGAACAGATTTCTCTGATTAAAAGGAAAACGCTCAGATGGGATATTGTGGACGGGAGCTGTCAGGAGTATTCATAAGAACGGACAGATGTTTAAACAAAATCAGACAAAACATCCCCGTTCCTACTCGCTAGCGTTTAGCTGCCGTACAAAGAATGCCTGATGGTGCAACTCCAATATTGTACTGTTGAAATTTTAATGAATTCTTTCACGTCTTCAGAAAACCAATATCGGCCCCTCTTTAGTGCAATTAAAATAAACTTTTAAATGAAAACATTAAATCATTTCATAATTGAATTCACCATATCTGAAAGGAAATCCCCAGAGCTTCTTGTTCATATTAGCTCAGGGGCCAAAAGGTAGCGGGAATGAAGTAGGGGGGGGCTTAGGGGCCGTTCTCTCTTAACACGGCTATTCATTAAGACCAGGAGAGGGGGAATACACTGCAACCCTCAAACTACCAACCCAAGTCTCTCTCTCTCTCTCTCTCTCTCTCTCTCTCTCCATCACATTCTCTCTCTCTCTCTCATTCTGCCGTTACCACGAGGCCTATCAATCCATTCAATTGGCGATAATGAAACAATTACTAAAATAAGTGTGTTAAAATGTGCAAGCATAGAGCGATTCAGGTTTCTCCCTCTCCCCCTCTCCCCCCTCCTTCCTCCCGCGGTTCTGCCAGTGAGGCGAGCGTCTCCAGAAGAAGTATGGTCGCTATCAGCAGCCTCACAGCAGGCAGGAGGGAATGCTGTAGAGAATTTGCCTAATAAGATCTTCCAGCAGCCCGCCTCCCCCCTCCCCTCAGTCCCTCCACCATTTTAACAACTCAACTCATTTCACATTTTTTAAATGTGGAATGAGAGCGTCAGGCAGACTGGGGACGTTTTAGCTTGAGTTGGGACGACTGGGAACCGTTCACTTTTAATAAGCTGCTGGCTCTGACCGGCCGACGCCTGTAGAGGGACCCGTAGTTCCTGTGCTGCGTAGTTTACGAGCAGATGTTATTTTGTGTTAAATGTTTTATTTTATAGGTTGTGCCTGTGATGGGGTCGGCTGCAGCAGTGTGCTGAAATGGCAGCTCTGCATGAATACTGTAGACAGGGAAAGCTGAGAGTTTAATCCAACGACCCGTTCTGGATCAGAATGAACCAAAAGGGAAAAAAGGGTTTTCAGAATTCGACAGTCGGACAGTTTTCAATATCAGGGGCCTGGCGATCAGATTAAATTAAATCGGAGCAGATCAGAAAAAGAAAAATCTTTAATCAGGTGAAGCAAAGGCTGCCTACTTGTCCCTGATAAGACCCCTCCCCCTCTCCCACCCTCTCCCCCCCTCTCCCCCCCTCCCGTGGCTGACAGTCAAGTCCTCTGCATGACCCCCCCTGTTTTCCGCCTGAGACAGGTGTGTACCCAGGAGAGCGTACACACACACACACACACACACACACACACACACACACACACACACACACACAGAGAAGTGACTCCGTGGGTGTGTGTGTGTGTGTGCGTCTGCAGGCTTTCAGTTCTTAATTCAAACACACACAACTAATCAGGGTTTGAAGTTCGATTCCCTGGCTGCCGCTGTGCCCTGGAGCTAGGGGCTGTGCCCCGTTGTGATAAACATGCAAAAGGAATCTCTTAAATAAACCCAGTATCTCCCTCTGCGCAGACAGGTCTCACCTAGGAATACCTGGGAATTCTCACCTGGGAGCACGCGATAAGGACTCACCTGCCGCCCATCAGATAGCTCTCCATTACCCTCCGCCATCTTCCCTAAGACTCCTTAATTCCCATTCTGGAACCCGGACTCCTGTTTCTTTAATTTGTCATCCGTTAACGTCATTGGTGGCTCTATTTCTCCGTTGGCCCGGTTACAAGGATTATTAAATTGGCCTCTTCGCTACCCATCAACATATTTTCATATATCTGGCACACTTGCCTCATTAAAAAAACAGCAGTTTGACAAATAAGACTAAGTCTGTCCACACTCTTCTGAAATTGAATATTAGGATTGTGAGGAAAGCAAAGTTCTAATGCCGTGTCTAAGATGGAGGACAATAGACAGTGTGGACACACGCACGCACACATCCACAGTCAGACAGACACCTAGAAACACATACCCACACACAGGCTGGACTGCGTGCTGCGAGGAGCTTCCCAGAGAAGTGTAAATAGGTCAGGACAGCTAAATATGTGACTCCTACCAGGGCCTGTGAGTGTGCCGCTGTCCTTCGGCGACACCGCGGACAGCGGCCGCGTCCAGAAGCGACGTGGCCGCCTTCAGTCAGGAGCAGTCGCTTGACTCACTGTTAGACACCCCGCACACAGTGGCCCCAAAACGCTGCGTAACCATGAATAACTCGGTTGTTACTAAAGCAGTAAAAACACCGCCTCGTGTCCGACATCGGCTGCTCTGCCCGCAGACTCCTACTCCTTGATGTTAATTTCGTGGAGATCCGTAACGTCAGGCCGCTGCAGCCGTCGTCCCTGATGTCTGGGGTAAAGAACAACAGCTTGTGACCGCAGATCAGCGTGTCGCGGCGCCGCGACGCTCCGAGGAGCGGTTCACCGTCCTCCCTTTGAAGGCGCCCCCGCCACAGATGTGGGCTCTAAGTAGGCCGGCTGAGGCCCCTGACCTCGGGGCCCCGCGCCGCCTCCTCCTCCTCTCTGGCATGTTGTTCATCCTCGCTCCTCGTCAGCGGCGTGTCGCCGTGGCGATGTGGCGTTGTCCGACCCGGTTCCCGTGACGCCGCGGTCTCTCTCTCTCCACCGCGTAGCGGAGACGGGAGGCGCGGGGGGGCCTGACAGCCCTCTCCTTCCCTTCCTCCTCTCCTTCCCTTCATCCTCTCCTTCCCTCATCCTCTCCTTCCCTTCCTCCTCTCCTTCCCTTCATCCTCTCCTTCCCTTCATCCTCTCCTTCCCTTCCTCCTCTCCTTCCCTTCATCCTCTCCTTCCCTCATCCTCTCCTTCCCTCATCCTCTCCTTCCCTTCATCCTCTCCTTCCCTTCCTCCTCTCCTTCCCTCATCCTCTCCTTCCCTCATCCTCTCCTTCCCTTCCTCCTCTCCTTCCCTTCATCCTCTCCTTCCCTTCCTCCTCTCCTTCCCTTCATCCTCTCCTTCCCTTCCTCCTCTCCTTCCCTCATCCTCTCCTTCCCTTCCTCCTCTCCTTCCCTCATCCTCTCCTTCCCTTCATCCTCTCCTTCCCTTCCTCCTCTCCTTCCCTTCATCCTCTCCTTCCCTTCCTCCTCTCCTTCCCTCATCCTCTCCTTCCCTTCATCCTCTCCTTCCCTTCATCCTCTCCTTCCCTTCCTCCTCTCCTTCCCTTCCTCCTCTCCTTCCCTCATCCTCTCCTTCCCTTCCTCCTCTCCTTCCCTCATCCTCTCCTTCCTTCATCCTCTCCTTCCCTCATCCTCTCCTTCCCTCATCCTCTCCTTCCCTCATCCTCTCCTTCCCTCATCCTCTCCTTCCCTCATCCTCTCCTTCCCTTCATCCTCTCCTCTCCTTCCTTCTGTCTCCTCCTCCCGTCCTCAGCAGAGTCCAGAGTCAGACTATCAGGCAGAGTTCTCCGCTGTAGGACTGATGTGGTTCTATGTGTCTCTACACGCTGTAGGACTCATAGGAAGAGGTTCTACCTGGTTCTCCGCTGTAGGACTGATGTGGTTCTATGTACCTCTACACGCTGTAGGACTCATAGGAAGAGGTTCTACCTGGTTCTCCGTTGTAGGACTGATGTGGTTCTATGTACCTCTACACGCTGTAGGACTCGTAGGAAGAGGTTCTACCTGGTTCTCCGCTGTAGGACTGATGTGGTTCTATGTACCTCTACACGCTGTAGGACTCATAGGAAGAGGTTCTACCTGGTTCTCCGCTGTAGGACTGATGTGGTTCTATGTACCTCTACACGCTGTAGGACTCATAGGAAGAGGTTCTACCTGGTTCTCCGCTGTAGGACTGATGTGGTTCTATGTACCTCTACACGCTGTAGGACTCATAGGAAGAGGTTCTACCTGGTTCTACGCTGTAGGACTGATGTGGTTCTATGTGTCTCTACACGCTGTAGGACTCATAGGAAGAGGTTCTACCTGGTTCTCCGCTGTAGGACTGATGTGGTTCTATGCACCTCTACACGCTGTAGGACTCATAGGAAGAGGTTCTACCTGGTTCTCCGCTGTAGGACTGATGTGGTTCTATGTACCTCTACACGCTGTAGGACTCATAGGAAGAGGTTCTACCTGGTTCTCCGCTGTAGGACTGATGTGGTTCTATGTGTCTCTACACGCTGTAGGACTCATAGGAAGAGGTTCTACCTGGTTCTACGCTGTATGACTGATGTGGTTCTGCACTCTGTAGTTCTTGTTTCTACGTGGTTCTTTGTGGTTCTCCACGCTGTAGTTCATGCTTCTATATGGTTCTTCACACTGTAGTTCATGGTTCTATGTGGTTCTATATGGTTCTTCACGCTGTAGTTCATGGTTCTCTGTTGTTCTCCACACTGTAGTTCATGGTTCTATGTGGTTCTTCATGCTGTAGTTCATGGTTCTCTGTTGTTCTACACACTGTAGTTCATGGTTCTATGTGGTTCTATATGGTTCTTCACGCTGTAGTTCATGGTTCTATATGGTTCTTTGTGGTTCTATGTGGTCCTCCATGCAGTAGTTTGTGGTTCAACGTGGTTCTCTGTGGAACTTTGTGGTTCTCTGTGGTTCTCCACGCTGTAGTTTGTGGTTCTATGTGGTTCTACATGCTGTAGTTCATTGTTCTATGTGGTTCTATGTGGTCAGCCATGCTGTAGTTTGTGGTTCTACGTGGTTCTCTGTGGTTCTCCACGCTGTAGTTTGTGGTTCTACATGGTTCTATGTGGTTCTCCACACTGTAGTTTGTGGTTCTCTGTGGTTCTCTGTGGTTCTCCATGCTGTAGTTTGTGGTTCAACGTGGTTCTCTGTGGTTCTCCACACTGTAGTTTGTGGTTCAACGTGGTTCTCTGTGGTTCTCTACGCTGTAGTGCATGGTTCTACTTGGTTCTCTGTGGTTCTCCAGGCTGTAGTGCATGGTTCTACTTGGTTCTCTGTGGTTCTCCAGGCTGTAGGATCGGAGGAGGAGATGGCGCCACCAGCGGGACCGATCCTCTGTCAGACAGATGGCACGGAGAGGGGGCCAATCACGGCTCTCTGTCTGCTTCACACACACACACACACACACACACACACACACACACACACACACACACACACACACACACACACACACACACACACCCCGGGCCCAGGGCCGTTGGTCACCAGACTGTGTGACGGCCGCCGGAGGGTCAGTTGCATGTTGGCGTGTTTGGCTCCGACTCCACAACTCATTTGTTTGTTGTTTGTTTCTCTCATTGTTGGCCGGTAAGCGTCTATTATTGAAGTTTATTTGGCCCCTGAAGCAGCTATATCTTTTTTATATTCTTGGCTTTGTCTTTTGTTTATCCTGGCTCCTGGTTAATTGGGCCCTATTCCTGTCCGCTCAGCGGGCCCCGCCGGGGGCCAGGCCGCCCCTGGCAGCGCGTCGCGGGCTGCTCGCTCGTGACGGGCGG
>NC_136953.1:17252048-17294548 GCF_949987615.1 Pollachius pollachius
CCTCTCTCTCTCTCTCTCTCCATCGCTCACTCCATCTCTTTCTCTTCCTGTGTTATTATCTACTGCCATTACCTTCTCACCTCTTTTCTCTCTCTCCTTCCATCACTCACTTTACCTCTCTCTGTCATTATCTCTCTCACTCCATCTCTCTGTCTGTCATTATCTCGCCCTCACTTGAGGCTCTGTGTTTCTGTCACACGCATCTCTCTCCCTGTATCTCCACTGTCTCTCCTCCACCCTCCCTCTCTCCTCGTGTTCCTGTGGAAGTCATGCCTCTGCCTTCATTTCTCTGACAGCTTTTTCATTTTTTCATATTTAATTTTCTCCTTTTATCGCTCTGTCTTCATCTTTCTACGTCAATCTCTTTAGCTCTTTATCTCTCTCTGTCATCCTCTATCTCTACGGCATTCATACTCTCCCCCCCTCACCCTCTCTCCCCCCTCACCCACTCTTCCCTCTCAGCCTCTCCCCCCCCCCCACCCTCTCTCCCCCGTCAGCCTCTCAATACCAGTGCCAGATGTTTTGTCCTGCATCGTTTCATCCACTTGGCAGCAGAACAACCGGTCAACTGCAGCCAGTTACACTAGCCAGTACCCAGCAGCAAGTAACCAGCAGCCAGTACCCAGCAGCAAGTAACCAGCAGCCAGTACCCAGCAGCAAGTAACCAGCAGCCAGTACCCAGCAGCCAGTAACCAGCAGCCAGTAACCAGCAGCCAGTAACCAGCAGCCAGTACCCAGCAGCAAGTAACCAGCAGCCAGTACCCAGCAGCAAGTAACCAGCAGCCAGTAACCAGCAGCCATTAACCAGCAGCCAGTACCCAGCAGCCAGTACCCAGCAGCCAGTAACCAGCAGCCAGTAACCAGCAGCAAGTAACCAGCAGCCAGTACCCAGCAGCAAGTAACCAGCAGCCAGTACCCAGCAGCAAGTAACCAGCAGCCAGTACCCAGCAGCCAGTAACCAGCAGCCAGTAACCAGCAGCCAGTAACCAGCAGCCAGTACCCAGCAGCAAGTAACCAGCAGCCAGTACCCAGCAGCAAGTAACCAGCAGCCAGTAACCAGCAGCCATTAACCAGCAGCCAGTACCCAGCAGCCAGTAACCAGCAGCCAGTAACCAGCAGCCATTAACCAGCAGCCAGTACCCAGCAGCCAGTGCCCAGCAGCCAGTACCCAGCAGCCAGTAACCAGCAGCCAGTAACCAGCAGCCAGTACCCAGCAGCCAGTACCTAGCAGCCAGTAACCAGCAGCCAGTACCCAGCAGCAAGTAACCAGCAGCCAGTACCCAGCAGCCAGTAACCAGCAGCCAGTAACCAGCAGCAAGTAACCAGCAGCCAGTACCCAGCAGCCAGTAACCAGCAGCCAGTAACCAGCAGCCAGTAACCAGCAGCCAGTAACCAGCAGCCATTAACCAGCAGCCAGTAACCAGCAGCCAGTAACCAGCAGCCAGTAACCAGCAGCCAGTAACCAGCAGCCATTAACCAGCAACCAGTACCCAGTAGCCAGTACCCAGCAGCCAGTAACCAGCAGCCAGTAACCAGCAGCCAGTACCCAGCAGCCAGTACCCAGCAGCCAGTAACCAGCAGCCAGTAACCAGCAGCCATTAACCAGCAGCCAGTACCCAGCAGCCAGTAACCAGCAGCCAGTACCCAGCATCTAGTAAGTGGTCTTCTGCCTGGTCTGCTGTTCTTCCTGGTCTTGTGTTCTGCCTGGTCTTGTGTTCTGCCTGGTCCTGTGTTCTGCCTGGTCTTGTGTTCTGCCTGGTCTTGTGTTCTTCCTGGTCTTGTGTTCTGCCTGGTCTTGTGTTCTGCCTGGTCTGGTGTTCTTCCTGGTCCTGTGTTCTGCCTGGTCCTGTGTTCTTTCTGGTCTTGTGTTCTTCCTGGTCTCCTGTTCTGCCTGGTCCTGTGTTCTGCCTGGTCTGCTGTTCTGCCTGGTCCTGTGTTCTTCCTGGTCTCCTGTTCTGCCTGGTCCTGTGTTCTGCCTGGTCTGCTGTTCTGCCTGGTCTGGTCCGGTCAGGCCTTTACGGCCGTTCTGATGTTGGGTTAACTCCGAGGTTCCCGGCGCTCTTTAAATATTTACTGTGACATCTGCGCTCCATCACCGCTGCCTTAATGGCTTTTATTTCTTTATGTTTATGTTCGGGTGTTTTTCCTTCTTGTTTTGTGTGTGCCAGTTACACGTGCAGGGGCTCGTTATAATGAACACGTCTCTAAGTACGGGTTTGTTTTCGTTCTCTGAGTGGCCAGATGTTGGTCGATCGAGCGTTGCTCGGGGAACGCAAGGCTGGGAGGGAATGTACAGAAGGAAAGTAGGAATTAATTCATCGCAAATTACATTTCACATGTAGATTGCGGTTGCATTAACGGACTGACTAATGCCTTTTGAAATAAGAACATGAGAAAATTGAAATGAAGAGACGATGTATGAGAGTCTGTATCTGAGTGTGTGCATATGTGTGTGTGTGTGCGCGTGTGTGTGTGTGTGTGTGTGGGGGGGTATGTACGTGTACGTGCACCTGACTGTGGAAGAGGAGATAAAAGGTGAAACATGAGGAAGGGGCAGCTGGATCATGTGTGTTTGTGTGGGGGTACACACACCTCCAATCACACACACCCTGCAGAGAGAGAGGGACCAAAGGCATGGGGGGCCGAGAGAGAGAGAGAGAGAGAGAGAGAGAGAGAGAGAGAGAGAGAGAGAGAGAGAGAGAGAGAGAGAGAGAGAGAGAGAGAGAGAGAGAGAGAGAGAGAGATTTTCCTGCTTCCACCCCCAGATCTAGTGTGTTGCGGACGTCTGTGAGCCTTTGTGTTGTGTTTTCATGCGTGTGCGGCGCTGGCGAGCTAATGTCTTGGGACAGATTGAGCCCATGTGGTTATCCAGACAGTAATTAGGTGATTCAGCTAGTTTACAAAGCGCCTGAATACCCTTCTGTCTCAGACCCATGGCTGAGTGGGCAGGAAGGGCTCTGAAATAGGCCTTTGTGACAACATCTCTGGCTGAAGGGTTACAGGGGGAGACGTAGGATGGACAGTGATGGACAGGCTGGGAGAGAGGCTAGTCTGAACCACGGCCATACGCCTGTACAGTGCCCCCTCCACAACAGGTAAACGACAAGAGGCAGTCATTGTTTTATGCATTCATTATTTGCAGAAATCTCAATACAAGACTTCATGTACAAGAGTCCTCACAGATAAGGAGTGAGAGCATTACAGTATATAACAGTCAAATGGAGAGGATACACACCTCCCCTCCCCTTCCCAAATCAAACAGACAACTAAAGCAACTGTGGTTTAAATGCTTGCAGTGGCAGATTATATTGGAGAAACACAGGCTTCTGCTCATTCACAATCTCCCATCTTCCCTGATCCTCCAACTCTCTCACTCACATACTTACATAGATAAGCACACACACACACACACACACACACACACACACACACACACACACACACACACACACACACACACACAGACACACATACACACATAAAAATACACACATACACAAAAATACACACATACACAAGAACTTCCACTTGCATTAAGTAAGCGGCAAGTGGCAATTATTATTATTAGTGAATAAAGTGTGTTCCCTCCGATGCTCTGTTTGTGATCCCGACGTGCCGGCTGTCACATCCTCATTGCTCGATATCCCACTGGGAAGAAAGAGAGGAAAACAAATTCCCAACCAGGCAACTGAAGTCACACACACACCTTTTGAGGACTTGTTTTCTCTTCTGCTTGTTACATAGATTAAGCCAATTAAAAGCCAACAACAACAAACACTCGTTAATATCTAGGAGGAGGAAGGTAATGGTATCAATTGTTGTCGACAGCTCTGTTGCGTTCCTTCCTGTTCGGCGAGCTCCGCCTACCTCACCTCCCGTCCCCTTGGCAACCAGCGGCGTTCCACGGCAACCAGCGGCGTTCCACGGCAACAAGCAGTGCTCCACGCCATCTTCTGTTTCTCAGGCCGCGGACCTCTGACCCCGCTCTATACGCTCCCATGTCAGAACCGCCCAACCCATCAGCAACCCTTCTCTCCACCACCACCCGCACCCACATCACCATCAAGCCCACCAACACCCCCAACAGCTCCACCTCCTCCACCTCCAGCCACCCCACCACCACTACCCCCCGTCACCCCACGCTAACGTCAGTGGCTGTCAGTGTGTCTCCGGGGCCCCGCCCCTCAGCAGCGGGTGGGGGTGGCTTCAGGCGGTAGAGGCGGGGTCTGTGCAGAGGAAGTGGTTCTCCTGTTCCGACAGGGCTGTCCGTCTCGCTGTCCTCCTCGCGGTCCGCTCGGAGCAGTGTGTTGACGCCCTCCTCCTCTCCGGCGGTTTCTCCGCCCTCTGTGGGGGGGTTTCCCCCCTGCTCCTCCCTTTCATCCCCCTGTCTCCCTTCTTCCTCTGATCTCATAACAGCTCTCCGCTATTCTCCATTTCTGCATTTCTTCAATCGGCCCGCAGACTGCGTGTTCCGCACTCGCACGCCGCGCTAGCACGCCGCGCTAGCACGCCGCTCAGGTCAGAGCCTGACGACGCCTCCGGTCCCATCAGGAGAGAGAGGTACCCCCTCCCCCCCCCCCCCGCCCCGCCCTAAAGCCCCGTCCGCCGCTGTCCAGACGCCAGCCGACTTCAAAGGGGCCGTGATGTGCACTGGGTCGTCTTCTGCGCCGCTGGAGGAGCTCCGGCTCCGCGCCGCTCCTCCTGCTGGGCTGTCATCGCCGGGCTCGCCCCGCGCGGCGCGGCTAACATAGGCCCCGCGGGCCGACCCACTGACGGCTGTTTGATACGGGGCCGCGGCGCTGAGCGCAGGGCGTCGGGGGGGCCGCCGTGGGCGTCGCTCTGGTTGTTGTGTCCTGCAGAAAGGGTTCATATAGGTTCATAATGGAGGAGTTATCGTGGGTCGTTCTCTTAACGGAAAAAGGGTTCAGTTGTAGCCATTAAGGAGAGTACAATTAATGACACACTAACCGATTTAGCAAGAATTCAATATATCATGAACACAATAATGTTAATAGAAAGGACCTCTATAACCATAGTTATTCAGGGTATAAGTTGGTGTATGGAAGGGGTCCTGGAGCTACACAGTGTGGGGGTACACTCTCTTAGGGGCGCAGCGTGTATCCCCGGAGCTGCCGGGAGCAGATGTAAGGCTGCTCCCGGAGGGCGGCGTCTGCTGACGGGAGGTTTCAGAGCAGCGCTGAGAACAGAGAGGCCATGAATGGAGCGCCGCATGCTGAGTTGAAGGGAGTCGACGAAGCTTTGACACCAAAGACAGAGGGCAGCACATGCAAAACGCACTGACCTTCCTCTGCGTGTGTTTGTAGTGTGCTGTGTGTGTCTGTGTGCGTCTGTGTGTGTGTGTGGGCACACATACATCAAAACCTCATGCGTGACCAGCTAACACAAACAACATAAACAAAGAGACTCCTACCAGCGCCCCCTCCTCTCCATACACACGCACACACACACACACACACACACACACACACACACACACACACACACACACACACACACACACGTACTACACAAGCGCCACACACACACACACTGACGTACTGAGTTCAAATATATGTTGGGTCAAGTGTGAAGTGACATAAATGGCGAAGTTGGGGGGGGCTTCCCTGGGGGGGGGGCGATGAGACGATGTCAAGGTGATCCAGAAACACAGCTGGAGTTCACAGGGGGGGGGGGGGGGGGGGGGGGAGGTCGAATGAAATGATCCAAAGCGTTGCAGACATACCCCCACCTCACCCTCCTTCCTATTGGACGTTGTGGGTCGATGTCATGTGATTGGAGCATTAAGGAAAGGGAATCCCGTGTGGCAAAATCTTGTCCTCTGATTGGTTACTTTAAAAATTGGCATGCAGGTTTCTGTACCTTGTAACTTTCCACTTTTAGATTTCCACATTTAGACACAAAATATTGAAATATTATATAGAAATATGTAAATGTGTAGATATATATTTATATGAACATACTTTTAGTAAGGTTAACCTCATTGGTGTCTTTATAGTAATAGTCATTTCATATGGTTGGCAGACATATTTGCGGCTAGGACTAGCTTTAGCATTATCAAAGGCTAGCTGTAGCAACTCCGGGTTTATTAAGTGCTGAAAGCGGGCCTGAGAGGAGTCAGTAACAGACCCAGGAGCAGCTGGGACACAACGGAAACATCCTGCTTCAACACGCTCCACCCTCCCTTAGCTGAGCACGCTCACCAAGAGGCTGTTAACTCAGACGCTAATAGATTCAGCAGATACAACACCCACTCACACGCACACGCACACACACACGCCCACGCCCACACACGCACACACACGCACACACACGTACATCTCGCTGCCTCACAGTATTTCATCCGAGCACATCGATCCTTGCTTCAGATGAACTATCAGACTTCCAAATAGTTTGGGGCTTTAAAGAGCAAAGACACTGTACACAAAACAAGATCATTCAGCAGAACTGGCACTTCCGTAGAAAGACAATCACTTATATATCTATATATATATATATATAAATCTATCCTGAAGATGTGAGTGCTGGCTCTCCTCGTTTGGGCCTCCGGTCAGCTCCTAAACAAGCCTTCCCAGAGCAGTAATGGGATGAAAGGGAGGAACATCGATCGGAGAGAAAACCGCTTCCTGCGCTGGTCTCCCTTTTTAGTTGGACTTGTGAAAACCAAACCTGGCAGACGCCCTTCTGATAAAGTGTTATCAGGGATAGCAATGGAAACAGAGCTCATTACCACAGTGCTGCATGTGTGCTGTACAAGAACAGTATATAACAAGGCTCCTCCAGCATGTAGTCAGGCCCCAGTGATATAACAAGGCTCCTCCAGCATGTAGTCAGGCCCCAGTGATATAACAAGGCTCCTCCAGCATGTAGTCAGGCCCCAGTGATATAACAAGGCTTCTCCAGCATGTAGTCAGGCCCCAGTGATGTAACAAGGCTCCTCCGGCATGTAGTCAGGCCCCAGTGATATAACAAGGCTCCTCCAGCATGTAGTCAGGCCCCAGTGATGTAACAAGGCTCATCCAGCATGTAGTCAGGCCCCAGTGATATAACAAGGCTCCTCCAGCATGTAGTCAGGCCCCAGTGATATAACAAGGCTCCTCCAGCATGTAGTCAGGCCCCAGTGATGTAACCACATTGTAAAGGATTGAATCCAACGCCGCTGGTAGAGACTATTTGCCTCAGAGGTTACGTTGCCTAGCATGCGAGCCCAACACAGCTTTAATGAAGAGAATGTAACAGATATTAGCAGTGACTTGAGTATCAGGTGGGGGGGGGGAGGAGCTGAAAAGGTGAACTTGTGCGTTGGGACGGTTGGTTCTCCGCTGACGTCTGTCAAACGGAGACAGCAGGGGGCATCTCTGACAGGCAGAGAGAGGGATCAAGCCCCTCTTTAAACCAGCGCCCCTCCGATCGGGGGGCCACGGAACACCTGGCCAGACAGGTGTGGGGGCCCCGACATGTGGTCTACGTCCCCCCAGGTGGCCCCAGAGAGGACCCTCTCTCACCGCCCCCAAGGGGAGGGGAGATGATGCAAGGACCAGGAGGTGGTCGCTACGGTCACAAGCTAACACATGCTAACACATGCTAAGCCTCAGATAATAGCCTCATGCAGAGAGAGGAAGACCCCCTCATCTCCCCCAGTAATGACCTGCACAGAGTCTGAGCCAGCGCCTGATTACTTTCACCTCGTCATTTGAATGATTTAAAACGTAGCCGCGTTTCCAGTTAGCGTTGGACAAATAGATCGGAATGAAGTGCAAACATGGAATCCAAACATTAACCACAGGCGCTAAACTGGGAATCTAACCTTGTGGCGTACCTCGTGAACTACCTGACACCGACACCGTGGTCGCTGTGCTGGGACGGGGATTAAAGGTCTCTCAGACGACTGTTCAAACGTAGCACTTAATACTGGTAGTTAATACGCTCGTTTAAAAGTCTTTATTAGCGTGGGCATATGGCACATTCGCCTGTTGTTAAAAGATAATGACAATGCTAATGTTGTTATGAAGTTAGCCTATATGTGCCTGTGGTTTTACATCATGGTAATGGATTAAAGTTTACAAGTCACTTCAAGGACGTTACAATTAAAGAATTTTGTTTACAAAATTGGAGCCTGATGTTTTGAATGTAATTTAATTCATATTTTAAATGTTTTAAAACCCAGTGGATACGGAACATGCAAATGGAACATTTGAATAGCGAGTTGATCATAATTAAAACATTAAAAACATGCTCCAATCATCTCCACACACGTCCGCTTTCCCTCCGGACCCGCAACACATTGCCAACGTCGCCAGACACAAATAAATGAATCACAATGTCCTCCGTCTCTGGAGCTGGACTCCTCTTATCCGGGAACGCCACAGCCTGCCGCCTCTCACCAGGCGTGCCGGGCTGATAGAGCGTCTGTTAGCACCTTATCGGCAGCTCGGGGATTCCACTGAGGGGACGATGCCGTCGGCCCCGACCTCGCTGGAAGTCACCAGAACACAAAAACAGCTTGCTGCGGCGGGGGGAACGTCTGCCCCCCACTGAAACTGAAATCAAACTAAAATTAGAGAGTCAAACGTTCGCCAGTAGAAAATGCTGTAAAGAAACAAATAGAAAAAAGCAGAGCGAATGGATGGGGACATTTTGTTTTTAACTTGAGTGGCGTGAAAAGCAGGATATTAATCAGCTGAGAGGAACCGACACGGAGTGACAGACTGACTGGGAGACGTGTTCTGCCGAGGTCAGAGGTCGTCGGGTAAAACAGACAACATCGTAATGGAGATATCAGCTCCGCCCTTGTATGAAGGTATCTCCAGGGGGATTCAGTCGTCCTCAGCGGTAATCAGAGCCAGCGGTGCTTAGAGGGGGAGAGGTGGGGATGAACGGGAAGCGTGTTAGGATTCACTGCACGAGAGCCGCTTAACTGTTTAGACGGAAGGCTGACAGCGTCATCAGGGAGTGCATCATCACGCATCCATCACATCGGCTCCTTAAACACACGCACATGCAGGAGACGCACACACGCAAGGTAGGGATGGGGACTCACACACCTACACACACACACACACACACCGAACAGATGCAGACTGAAACACACACACACACACAGACAAGATAGGGATGGAGACACACATTCATACCTACTTACACACGCACATACCAAGCAGATGCAGACTGAACACCCCCCCCACTATAGCCTCCTCTCAGGGCTCTGACCTTGACTGATGCTGGAGGGTGGGAACACTACAGTGGAGCGGGGGAGACGGGGGGAGACCCAGATTGACATCGTTCTGCGCCGTGGCTCTGCAGGGGTGGAGGAGTCGTGGAGGAGGAGGGGTGGAGGAGGAGGAGGAGGAGGAGTAGGAGGAGGAGGGGTGGAGGAGGGGTGGAGGAGCACCCGAGGAGAACAGCAGGTGTTCTCCTCATTAGCGGCTGACCTGTAATTGCTGATAAGAGCGGCGTGGAGTGGTCCTCTGCATCGCTGAGTCCTCTGCTCGCGCTCCTCCAGTCGCTCATTAAGATGTCACCACAGAACCGCTCAGAACCTTTAGGGTGCTTTGGCCTCGCACCCCCTGGGATTACCTCCCTGTGTCATTCAGAAGGGAGTGGTGCACTCCGACGCGTACTGAGTTCATGTTGACATCGTGTTTATCCCTCAGATTACTGACGTGGTTTTACACCTCGTGACCTGGAGATACAATAGCTGGCTGTAGATCGTAGTGATGATCTGAGACCGTATTCCCTCTCTCAGGGCCGTGTGGACGTGTTCCCTCCCCAGAGAGTCGAGGCCGGCCCTCGTGTGATGACGAGGGGGAGGAACCATGTCACTGTGATGAATCGGAGGAGGTGGAGCTCAGACGGTACGGTGGCGGGGACGGGGACGGGGGGACGGGTGCTGGTTGGGATGGGGGCCCCATTGTGTCATCGTGTCACTGATGGCCCCCGGCTCGGCCTCCTCCTCGCGGCTGTCTCCGTGGCGTCTCCTCCTGCTAGCCTGACGAATGGGCGCGCCCTTGATCATGGATCCCTCTCACTTTCACTTTCCTCTCTGTACTGTCTCTGAGGCTGAGGGAGGACCCCTGCTGGGATCATGGCAGGTGAGGAGGGGGGGAGGGAGGGGGAGGGGAGGAGAGGGGGAGGGAGAGATAGGGAGGGGCGGTCTCCCTTCATCTGGATCCAAGCCCTTGTCGATAGATAACCGAATGAAGGAGTAGCTGTATTGACGGTATTGACGAGGAGGACTGTCTCCCACACACACGACACACACAAAGCTATTCTACCCCATCCACTGGCCGTATATAGGCCCACTGGCAGTGGGCGTGTGAACAACTAGAGTTAATGATACACCGGTAAGAGCCTTCTCCAACACAGGGAGCGGGAGACCTGGTGGTGCCTGGGCCAGCTGAGCTCACTGCAGCGTGCACAACCAGCATCTGTCCAGCGTCTGTGATGGTGTACCCTACACTGGGGGGGGTGATGGTGTATCACAGTCTTGTACTGGATGGGGGGGGGGGGGATGTGACAGTGTATCAGAGTCTTGGACCGTGGGGGGGGGGATGTGTTGTGTATCAGAGTCTTGGACCGTGGGGGGGGGGATGTGACAGTGTATCAGAGTCTTGGACCGTGGGGGGGGATGTGACAGAGTATCAGAGTCTTGGACCGTGGGGGGGGGGGATGTGTTGTGTATCAGAGTCTTAGACCGCCCCCCCCGCCCGTCTACAGCCGGCCGCGTGCGGAGTGGCGCCTGAAGGCGAGCGACCGTGCGCACTGAGCCAACGTTTAGGCAGACGACTAATCACACCCTAACTGCAGGCCTCGTCAACCCAGCGTGACGAACGCACCGGAGCATGCCTCATCCCCGCGTTGGCATGGCAACCCAGAAGCGGGCCGTGGCTGCGGAGGCTGGTAGCAGGTGGCGGCGGAGCTCTATCCCCTCGTTTATTTATTTACATCTCACACAGGAAGCACCTCCAGCCTCACAGAGGAAGCACTGAGTCCTGGGCCCCCGTGGTTCCTGAGTCCTGGGCCCCCGTGGTTCCTGAGTCCTGGGCCCCCGTGGTTCCTGAGTCATGGGCCCCCGTGGTTCCTGAGTCATGGGGGTCAGTGGTTCCTGAGTCATGGGGGCCCGTGGTTCCTGAGCCATGGGGCCCCGTGGTTCCTAAGCCATGTGGCCCCGTGGTTCCTAAGCCATGGGGGCCAGTGGTTCCTAAGTCATGGGGCCCCGTGGTTCCTGAGCCATGGGGGCCAGTGGTTCCTGAGTCATGGGGGCCAGTGGTTCCTGAGTCAAGGGGGCCCGTGGTTCCTGAGTCCTGGGCCCCCGTGGTTCCTGAGTCATGGGGGCCAGTGGTTCCTGAGTCATGGGGGCCAGTGGTTCCTGAGTCAAGGGGGCCAGTGGTTCCTGAGTCCTGGGCCCCCGTGGTTCCTGAGTCATGGGGCCCCGTGGTTCCTGAGTCATGGGGGCCAGTGGTTCCTGAGTCATGGGGGCCAGTGGTTCCTGAGTCATGGGGGCCAGTGGTTCCTGAGTCCTGGGCCCCCGTGGTTCCTGAGTCATGGGGGCCAGTGGTTCCTGAGTCAAGGGGGCCCGTGGTTCCTGAGCCATGGGGGCCAGTGGTTCCTGAGTCATGGGGCCCCGTGGTTCCTGAGCCATGGGGCCCCGTGGTTCCTAAGCCATGGGGGTCAGTGGTTCCTGAGTCAAGGGGGCCCGTGGTTCCTGAGTCATGGGGGCCAGTGGTTCCTGAGTCAAGGGGGCCAGTGGTTCCTGAGTCAAGGGGGCCCGTGGTTCCTGAGTCATGGGGGCCAGTGGTTCCTGAGCCATGGGGGCCAGTGGTTCCTGAGTCATGGGGCCCCGTGGTTCCTGAGTCATGGGGGCCAGTGGTTCCTGAGCCATGGGGGCCAGTGGTTCCTGAGTCATGGGGGCCAGTGGTTCCTGAGCCATGGGGGCCCGTGGTTCCTGAGTCCTGGGCCCCCGTGGTTCTTGAGTCCTGGGCCCCCGTGGTTCCTGAGTCATGGGGGCCAGTGGTTCCTGAGTCATGGGGGCCAGTGGTTCCTGAGTCAAGGGGGCCCGTGGTTCCTGAGTCCTGGGCCCCCGTGGTTCCTGAGTCATGGGGGCCAGTGGTTCCTGAGTCAAGGGGGCCCGTGGTTCCTGAGCCATGGGGGCCAGTGGTTCCTGAGTCATGGGGGCCAGTGGTTCCTAAGTCATGGGGCCCCGTGGTTCCTGAGTCATGGGGGCCAGTGGTTCCTGAGTCCTGGGCCCCCGTGGTTCCTGAGTCATGGGGGCCAGTGGTTCCTGAGTCATGGGGCCCCGTGGTTCCTGAGCCATGGGGCCCGTGGTTCCTGAGCCATGGGGGCCAGTGGTTCCTAAGTCATGGGGGCCAGTGGTTCCTGAGTCATGGGGGCCAGTGGTTCCTGAGTCCTGGGGCCCCTGTGGCCGCTCCCTGTCCCCAGTGGGGGTCAGGTCCCGAGCCGGCGTCTGGAACCCTTGACTCTTGTTCTGGAGCCGGAGTGAACCTGGAGGAGGAGGGACTCAGTTACCGAGGGTTCCTTTAGATGTTTGGCATCGACTTCAAGAAGTCCATGGTGTTATAAGATCGAGTTATTTTTTTGGTCTCAAGGATATTTTTCCAGGTTATTGCGTGAGACTCTCTAACAGAAGCGATTGAGCTGTCAGGTTAACGCTGTTAAATACTTTTCTATTGTCTGGTTGATTGGTGCAGCTGCCCGCCAGAGCCTTGGCACTCGGCGTTAGAGATCTGCTTTAGTATTTTTAGCTCCAGGCTTGTTATCGTTGTCTTGGTTTGTTCATGGCTCCACTTCCAGCGTTGAGGTGCCGGCTCCCGTCTGGTGCAGAGCCAAACGAATTAGCACCCCAGTAGGAAGGGCACTTTGGTGAGGTGGAGGAGAGAAAACTTGTTAACTACAAATTAAATGTATCTTGGTAATGTATTAGGTGTACCGGTAGCGTGCTGAGGACTACAGCGAGAATACACATTTAAGATAATTCCCTGCTATAAACAGCTTTAAAATCACATACAAGGGATTTCACTTCATGCTGTTGCAGAGTTGTCACCTCATTAACCCTATTAGGGTGAGGTTTACACCACTTCCAGGAACCAGGTATTCAAACGGTTAAAGACACCTTCAGCCTGCAGATAACCTTGCATTATACACCACAACAATCCCACATTGTTTCCAAGATGTCCTCAAGACAATCCCTGAACTATGTAGTCTGTAGCCATCAAACTGACATCCTGAACATCTGTAGAAATATGATATAGTTTAAAGTGATATTCCTCTGGTATTCACTGAGCGTTGGTCCACTTGTTCTGATGTCAGAGCTCTCGTGGCGGCCAATCAGAAAGAAACACGGTCAACCAATAAGCCCCTCCTTCACAGACCAGACCAAACACTTTACAGACATGTTAATAATATAAATATTGGCCATGTTGCGTTTGCATGAGACATCATGTCAGGTGTAATGTATGGATAAAGTCTATATGCTCCGCCTGTCTCAACGTTTACACAGAAGCGGTCGACAGCTTCCTTTAAGAGCGCTGGAAGTCTTCCTACAGCTCTCCCAGAGGTACCGCCTATCGTCTCTGGAAGACGTTTCAACCCTCTGTCCTCTGCGTTACCTCGCCTCAGAGTGACCTCGCCTATTCACACAGAAAGCAGCCATATTGTTTGCGAAGCCATTGATGAGAGGCTTTGAAGGCCTCTTCTTCAAGCCGTCTCACACACACCCAGGGTCTCTGTGCAGCCTGGTGGCAGAACGCAGCGGGTGAAGCAAGGCTCTGGGGACTGAGGCTCTCCTCGTGTCGGGGCTGGTGACGGGTGAGTCGTGTTTTACCCAGCAGACACTGGGCCACCGGCTCGGCCTCCTGATCAGTGACTCCAGCGGGCGAGGGCGGCAGGGCAGATCCATGAAGCCCATCCCTTCAGATCTACTGGTTGATCTATTAGATCTATTATTATCTCAATTGTGTGCAATATTGCTCACTTTGTATAGAATTATTTGATTGACCTTTACTGTTTGCCTATTTTGTTGTTTGTCTATTGGGCGGTCTGTGGCTGGCTTTGTGTGCGCCTGGATACCTGAGTTACCAGGACGATGGTAGGACCAGGACGATGGTAGGACCAGGGGCAGGACGATGGTAGGACCAGGGGCAGGACGATGGTAGGACCAGGGGCAGGACGATGGTAGGACCAGGGGGCAGGACGATGGTAGGACCAGGACGACGGTAGGACCAGGGGCAGGACGATGGTAGGACCAGAACGATGGTAGGACCAGGACGATGGTAGGACCAGGGGCAGGACGACGGTAGGACCAGGATGGTGGTAGGACCAGGGGCAGGACGATGGTAGGACCAGGGGCAGGACGATGGTAGGACCAGGGGCAGGACGATGGTATGACCAGGGGCAGGACGATGGTAGGACCAGGGGCAGGACGATGGTAGGACCAGGGGCAGGACGATGGTATGACCAGGGGCAGGACGATGGTAGGACCAGGACGATGGTAGGACCAGGGGCAGTACGATGGTAGGACCAGGGGCAGGACGATGGTAGGACCAGGACGATGGTAGGACCAGGGGCAGGACGATGGTAGGACCAGGACGATGGTAGGACCAGGGGCAGGACGATGGTAGGACCAGGGGCAGGACGATGGTATGACCAGGGGCAGGACGATGGTAGGACCAGGGGCAGGACGATGGTAGGACCAGGGGCAGGACGATGGTAGGACCAGGACAATGGTAGGACCAGGGGCAGTACGATGGACCAGGGGTAGGACGATGGTAGGACCAGGACGATAGTAGGACCAGGGGCAGGACGATGGTAGGACCAGGGGCAGGACGATGGTAGGACCAGGGGCAGGACGATGGTAGGACCAGGGGCAGGACGATGGTATGACCAGGGGCAGGACGATGGTAGGACCAGGGGCAGGACGATGGTAGGACCAGGGGCAGGACGATGGTAGGACCAGGACGATGGTAGGACCAGGGGCAGTACGATGGTAGGACCAGGAGCAGGACGATGGTAGGACCAGGACGATGGTAGGACCAGGGGTAGGACGATGGTAGGACCAGGACGATAGTAGGACCAGGGGCAGGACGATGGTAGGACCAGGGGCAGGACGATGGTAGGACCAGGGGCAGGACGATGGTAGGACGATGGTAGGACGATGGTAGGACCAGGGGCAGGACGATGGTAGGACCAGGGGCAGGACGATGGTAGGACCAGGACAATGGTAGGACCAGGGGCAGTACGATGGTAGGACCAGGGGCAGGACGATGGTAGGACCAGGACGACGGTAGGACCAGGGGCAGGACGATGGTAGGACCAGGACGATGGTAGGACCAGGGGCAGAACGATGGTAGGACCAGGGGCAGGACGATGGTAGGACCAGGGGCAGGACGATGGTAGGACCAGGACGATGGTAGGACCAGGGGCAGGACGATGGTAGGACCAGGGGCAGTACGATGGTAGGACCAGGGGCAGCACGATGGTAGGACCAGGACGATGGTAGGACCAGGGGCAGGACGATGGTAGGACCAGGACGATGGTAGGACCAGGGGCAGGACGATGGTAGGACCAGGACGACGGTAGGACCAGGGGCAGGACGATGGTAGGACCAGGACGATGGTAGGACCAGGACGATGGTAGGACCAGGGGCAGGACGATGGTAGGACCAGGGGCAGGACGATTGTAGGACCAGGGGCAGGACGATGGTAGGACCAGGGGCAGTACGATGGTAGGACCAGGGGCAGGACGATGGTAGGACCAGGACGATGGTAGGACCAGGGGCAGGACGATGGTAGGACCAGGGGCAGGACGATGGTAGGACCAGGAGCAGGACGATGGTAGGACCAGGACGATGGTAGGACCAGGAGCAGGATGGTGGTAGGACCAGGGGCAGGACGATGGTAGGACCAGGGGCAGGACGATGGTAGGACCAGGAGCAGGACGATGGTAGGACCAGGACGATGGTAGGACCAGGAGCAGGATGGTGGTAGGACCAGGGGCAGGACGATGGTAGGACCAGGGGCAGGACGATGGTAGGACCAGGAGCAGGATGGTGGTAGGACCAGGGGCAGGACGATGGTAGGACCAGGGGCAGTACGATGGTAGGACCAGGGGCAGGACGATGGTAGGATCAGGACGATGGTAGGACCAGGGGCAGGACGATGGTAGGACCAGGGGCAGGACGATGGTAGGACCAGGGGCAGGATGATGGTAGGACCAGGACGATGGTAGGACCAGGGGCAGGACGATGGTAGGAGCAGGACGACGGTAGGACCAGGACGACGGTAGGACCAGGACGACGGTAGGACCAAGACGACGGTAGGACCAGGACGACGGTAGGACCAGGACGACGGTAGGACCAGGACGACGGTAGGACCAGGACGACGGTAGGACCAGGACGACGGTAGGAGCAGGACGACGGTAGGACCAGGACGACGGTAGGACCAGGACGACGGTAGGAGCAGGACGACGGTAGGACCAGGACGACGGTAGGACCAGGACGACGGTAGGAGCAGGACGACGGTAGGACCAGGACGACGGTAGGACCAGGACGACGGTAGGACCAGGACACTGTTATGGTCGTCAGTGTCTCCAGTCCATCTACCTCACTGGCAGACGAGGTAGAAGAGGGTGATGACATGCAGACATTTTAAATAGTCTTCAAGTCTTCAGTGAACTAATGCACAACTGAAGCTGCTGATGGAAAAATATATTAAATTAAATCAAATGGTCCTCGTTCAAAATGTGTGAAACTTCACAGAGAATGTACGAGTGGAAGGAATAATAGACGCTAATCCAACCCACACGGCGCTTAGAGAGCGAGACTCAAAGTGAAACATCTCTGCTCTTTGAACAACTTTGCTGCTAGTCCCTTTTCCAGGGCCTCTAATGCCACGCAAGTCATGTCATCGTCCCCACATAACTGACCCCCCCTCCCCCCCCCTCACCCCCGCCATAATTAGCATCCGCCCCTCCGCTCATATTACGGCCATTAGGCTACGCTGTGATCTCAATCAGGGGAAATGCAAATGTACCGTAATGAAATGAAGGTTGTGGTCGTTTACCCTACTTTGGGGTTGTGGTTAGGGTGGGGGCGCTGGTTTGGCGGGGGGGGCTGTAATTGGCTGTACAGGATCATGTCAGCGGGGGGGAAGGCTACACCCCGTCACCCACCCTCCTCTTCCTCAGTGAAGTTCAGATGGATTCTCATTGAGGCGATGAATGAGATTGACACCTGGAAGGTTCAGGTTTAATGGCGGGGTGTGGGTGTGGTGGGGGGGGCCTCGTCGCTAATTTGGTCTGACGTTGCACGATGGGACTTCATTTGCATCTCGTTGCGATGATTATGCTTGATCAGCCAGGCGGATATTGGAGAGATACTCCGATTGATGTGAAGTCAGACGACGCAAATCAGGAAATGAAGTCCCATCATCGATACATTGATCCAATCAGCATGATAGCTGGTGCCTGGTACTTAATGGACTGTGTGTGCATGTGGGCACACCGGTGCTAAGGATCAATGCTAAGAACATTTGATCCCAATCTCTTTCCATCTGTGGCACTTAAAGAAACACGCGCACGCCCAAGTGAAACTCACTGAAACCCATTTATTCTCCACACATCGTCCTTGATGTTACTTGTCAAAGAGACAGCGAGCGCATATCAAAGGATCTGCAGTCCCAAGCACACTTCAGCCATCTGCTACTCGCACACACGCACACACACACACACAATCAAACACACACACACACACACACACACAGAGGCACACATGCACTGAACACCTCCAGAGTTGTCGCTCCGTCTCGTGTGGCTGCTTCGGATCCGTCTTTGTGTGTTGAACAAGAAGGGGGGCGCGAGGACGATCACTGCTGATCACCGGGAGAAACACACACAGACACGCACACGCAGAGCCACACAGACACACACACACACACACACACACACACACACACACACACACACACACACACACACACACACACACACACACACACACACATATTCAAACACACACACACACACACACATATTCAAACACAGACGCACACATATTCAAACAGACACACACACAGAGACACACACACACTCCCTGTCCCTGACCAACAGGTGTGTTGTGCACCCCTGCCCTACGGTCTGTACCCCTGCCTAAGCTCCTCCCGCTGCCCGCCGCCTCTGCTCCGTCCCGCTGCCGTATGCAAACGAGGCTCTGTGATGAATGGCAGGGCGGCGACTCCGCTGTCCAGGGCCTCGCCGGGGGCCACACCCCCCCCTCGACCTGACAGCTCTGATTGGTCGGCCACCGCGGAGAGGGCTGTGTGTTTGTGTCACTGTAACGGCTCGGGCTCCGCCGTTGGAGACCCAAGTCTCTTGCTTGACCCAGAGGGGGAGAGAGAGAGAGAGAGAGAGAGAGAGAGAGAGAGAGAGAGAGAGAGAGAGAGAGAGAGAGAGAGAGAGAGAGACTTGGTGATGGATGGTGAAACAGGGAGATGCAGGATTGTGGATGCATGAGCAGGTATGAGGATCCTAGAGAGGGAGCAGGTCATCCCACAACAGTGAACAGTGTAAAGTATGTCTGACCGTTCGTCTCCCTGTCTGCAGTCTCCTGCTGGGACCTGAAGCAGGTCGAGGGCGACTGGAATGATTTGTGAACATCTCTATCATCAAGGTGGGACCGCCGCGGCCGTCTATAAATACCCACTCCGCACCTCAGCATAAATACATAAAACGACAGCATATGAACCAAAAAGTTCACCGTTGATGAACGACTCTGGGAGCCGGGGAGATTTATGTGCGCCATTTTGTTAAAAAACTCCCAGCGTTTACTTGGTTGAACTCAACCTAGTGTGAGTGAGTGAGGGGAGAGAGGGAGAGAGGGGGAGTGAGGAATGAGGGAGAGAGGGGAGTGAGAGAGGAGGGGAGGGAGAGAGGGGGGAGAAGGAGAGAGGGGGGGGAGAGAGAGAGGGGAGAGGGGGAGAGAGGGGGAGTGAGGAATGAGGGAGAGAGGGGAGTGAGAGAGGAGGGGGAGGGAGAGAGGGGGGAGAAGGAGAGAGGGGGGGGAGAGAGAGGGGAAGAGGGGGAGTGAGGAATGAGGGAGAGAGGGGAGTGAGAGAGGAGGGGGAGGGAGAGAGGGGGGAGAAGGAGAGAGGGGGGGAGAGAGAGGGGAGAGAGGGGGAGAGAGGGGGAGTGAGGAATGAGGGAGAGAGGGGAGTGAGAGAGGAGGGGGAGGGAGAGAGGGGGGAGAAGGAGAGAGGGGGGGGAGAGAGAGAGGGGAGAGAGGGGGGGACTGCAGCATTGTGATATTTGTTATTTTGGGGTTTGTAACGGACCCCTGAGCACCACCCATCCCCACCTACCGTCGGCGCAGCGGGTGGAGCAGCACATAGCAGCTTGGCTGATGGTTGATTGATTCTTGGCCACGATTAGCTGAGAGTTGATTGATTCAGCATTCTCCTGATGCTAAGATCTTTGATGATATATCTTTGATTCAAGAAGTATTTAAAAGGCCTGATTTACAAGCCGCCCTGGCCTTATGGTTCTCTTATGGTTCTCGTCTCAACATTTCAAATTATTTGTGGTATCATGCATATTGTTCCCTGACTCTGACATCGTTATGATGGGGAGATGTTGATGGGTTAAATCGATGTGTTGAATAGAAAGCAGATGAATAGCAGAAGATGGACTTTCAAAAATGTTCAGGCCTTAAAACGGGGCTCAGAGTTTTGCTATAAATACATATTCTTTAAAGGGTGATTTTTCAAAGGACATTCCTTCAAGTATACATTTGCGTTGATATTAAGGGTTTTCAAGGAGTCTTTCAGGTGTCCTATGCAATGAATCCTTTACTAACCTATTTTCATATCATAAACTCATCTCTCTGGATCCATCTGAAGATCTCCATGTGAATATTCAAGAAGTTAAGCACACCACTTATCCTAAGTACCTAGCAGTGAAGAGCAGTCAAGAGTGTGTGTGTGTGTGTGTGTGTGTGTGTGTGTGTGTGTGTGTCCATCTCGGTGTTGTGTGTGAAATACTCCAAAGTTTGAAGCCTTTGTTTTCTTCTAAATCGTCCTTCTCTCTATTTGGTGTTCCTCTGTGGCGGGGCTTTCTCTGAGAGCGATCCTAATCTTTATTATCTTTGAAGCCGTCTCACCTGCAGGACCTGAGGAATAAACCTAATCTGTGGACAAAGCGACGCAGGCGCCCCAGATCTGGCGGTGCCTGATAAAATATGCTTCTTTTTCTTGGTGCTGTGTACCTTTCCTTCCTTTGAGGACAAACCGCGCTGGTTAAGCAGCTAAAGAGTTCAGACTCTTAATCACAAGGCAAGGTGACCGGGTTCCGCTTATCAGCTCTGCTCACATTGGTGTGCACAGACACACACGCACACACACAGACACAGACACACACAGACTCATACACACACAGACACAAATGTGTGCACACACACACATGCATGAACGCATGCACGCACACGCACACTCCCAAGGGCTTACACGCAGACAGACACACACATATGCAAGGGCTCTCTGCATGCAAGTGCTCACACACATGCATGCATTCCCATACACACACACACCCATCACACATGCAAGTGCTCACACTTAAACAGACAGTGTTACACACCAATCAGACTGCAGACTCTTTCTTAAATGTGTATTTTGATGATGCACATCAAAAGAGGGCATGCATTTTTTAAAAGGCTAACAAACGTCTATGATTATGTTAGATTTGATTGATTTCATTATAAGTTGCACTAAATTCATATTTTATCAGACTATAAAGTTTATGCCATAAATAGGCCTGTACAAAGTCATATTATTTCCTGCACTGTTCTGAAAGGCAGGAGATTACGGGTCAATATTTAAAGTTTCTGTGTTTCAAAAGATTGCACCAAGTTTGGGGCCATGGAGGAAATTGCTTTTCCAAAACGAAAATTGTGGCTGAATGCAAACACAGACAAATGACTGATGCTGGCCCTGGTTCTGCATGGCCACTCTATCATCCCCGCGGCCGCTCCACTCCACTGTTTATGGGGAATATTCCACACTGAAATGGGAATGTTAAATCCTGAGGTCATGGAGATAGATCCATGCTCTGACCCACCGGGCTGCATCTATGTTGATGACATGAAGACCCTCTCCCGCCTATCTGAAGACCTCCTCCACATGCATCATCTCCACCACCAGATGTCCACCAAACACCATCATGGCACCAAAACATCTCCACTTAACACCTTCGTCTCCACCACAGCACCTCTGAAACACACACACACACACACACACACTCAAACACACAGGCACGCACACAAACACGGGCACACAGACACGCACACACGCGTTCACATACACACACAACACACACACACACACACACACACACACCTCAGCCGAGCAACCAAGTTGGGGGTGGCTGAGGTGGTGGTGGAGGAGGTGGAAGAGGTGGTGGATGTGGGGTATAAAGGGAATGTTGGTTGTTGCTATTTCAAGATAAGAGAATCATGTTGGATTGGTTTTTTTCTAGCGAAGCCGAACTTTTAGTTTGAAGTTACACCTCAGCGAATTGGAAAGCCTGTTGGAAGAAAAAGAGAAGTACATGAGCTGGCTGCTTGTGTGTTCAAGGTGTGTGTATGTGTTTGTGTGTATGTATGTGTGTCTGTGTGTACGTTTGTGTTTGCATGCATGTGCGGTGTGTTTGTTTGCTTTGAGTCTGCTTCAATATCTCTATCTCTGTCTTGCTGTATGGGAATACATCCTCCCATTCTAGCCTATTGGTTTATGAGTATGTGTTTGTGTGTTTATGAGTGTGCGTGTGTGTGTGTTTTTCTAGAAGTGTGTGTGTGCGTGTGTGTGTGGAACCAAAGGATTGTCAAAGTTCTGCAGGGGTTGAGTTGCAGTGTTTTTTCTTTTTGCCCATTTTTCCTTATTTCACGGGGTCGGCAAAAAACACTCTTTCCTGTCAAGAACAACGGCCGAGTTCTGGAAAATGATCCGTTCTAATTGCTGTTTGAGATGTGAGAGGAACGACCATGCCGGTGGTGCGAGGCCAACCCCCCCCGGCGGGACGGGGTGAACAGGGAGTCAAGAGCGGGATGAACCCAGAGAACAGTCTGCTGGTGACGCTCCATCAGAGGCGGGGAGGAGTCCTCTCAGGATACCTCGTCTCTATCCTCTGCTGCTCCGACTAGAGACACACTGGGCTGGTGCTCTTTAGTCGTTCAGATGATATTTCATCACTCTCGTTCTCTGCTTTTGTTGGGGGAGCAGGAAGAGATTATCAGGGCAGCTACCTGCAGGTGGTCTAAGGACAGGAAGCACAGAGCGGCTGATCACAATCAAAGCTCCCACAATGCTTTGTGCCCGCACGGTTGGAGATGAGCGAGCTTCAGCGGCTCACTGCTAAATAAATAGTGGCGTTTTGACCCACAAAGGCAGAATCTAATCAGAAGGCTCACAATGGAAGCCCTTGGCTTTGAAGCGTGATCAGCAGTTCTGTGGATGAATCGCGGCGCTCTCCATTGTTCCACGCAACCACTCAGGAACAGAACAAGGTCACACCATCTCATTAGTCCCTCATTGAGTCCCTCATACTGGGGGATACGTGTACGTTCACCGCACCGCCGCGGCCACAAAGAGGCCGTAACCTGCACCGCACAATGCAGCTCGCAAAAAAGGAATAAGCAAACACAGAGAGGGGAATTCAATCTCCTCTCCCGCTCTGGGCGTGACTCCGCCGACCCGGAGATCTGAAAACGAGGACCGCTGCGTTTCCCTTTTGAACTGATCGAGTCAAACGCCCGAGCGTCCGGGCAGCAGTCCGATGTCTCGGGCCGCCTGCGGGCGCGTCGACGGCGGGAGGGAACGCCGGGTAGCGCTGGAGAACCACGGCGAGATGACACCCTGTGGGAACTCTCTCTCTCTGCTCAGCGGTCCCAGGACACCCTGGAGGCCCCTCTGCCCCCCCACACACACCCTCCTGGTCTGTGGGCGGGGTTATGGCGGTGGTAGGGTCCTTGTTAGTGTCTCTTCAGAGTGGCCCTGTGTGGGCGTGGGGCTGGGGGCCCTGGGTGATGTCTTTGTAGAGTTTGTCGCACTGGGGGTCCGAGGTAGAGACAAGGCGACGGACGTTAGTTAGAGTGTTTCTCAGGTGGAGAAATGGGAGTGCTGAAGGATCAGCGTTGTTGATAGGGAAACATTTCACTACTCCCTTCCTCCCCCCTCCTCCCTCTCCCTCCTCCTGACCCTGTTTCTCTCCCTCCCTCCCTCTCTCACCATGTCTCTCTCTCCCCATCCCTACCTCCCTCACTCGCCCCTTTTTCACTCACCCATCCCTCTCTCCCCCCCCCCCACCCACATCAACTTTGAGGATCACTCCAGACACACACACACACATTACTCCCCCCCCCACCCCCCCCCTTCCACACAGCTAATCCCAGGGGTGTAATCAATGTGGAAAACCCGCGGCGTCAGCGATATTACGGCATACAGCAGCACCGCATGCATACCCCGCCACGCCTCGCTGCCCCCCACGCCCCCCTGGTGCTCGGAGCGGCGGCTGGAGCGCTGGGAACGCTGGGAACGCTGGGAACGCTGTGTAATCAAAGTGGGACGGGGGACGGGGCTCGATGGCGGGTATCGATGAGGCTGTGAAGCCGCACTTCAAAGGCCCTTTCCCGCTCTTTCTCCCTTTGCTTGTTCCTTTTCCTTTTTTACTTTCCCACCGATTTTTTCCACCCCTACCTCTTTCTCTCTCTCTTTCTCTCCCTCCCCTTTCTCCCTCTCTCTCCTTCCCCTTTATCCTCATTCTCCGTCCCTGTCTCTTCACTATTGCTTTCTCCCCCTCTCTATCTCCCCCCCCCTTCTCTCTTCCCCATTTCTTTATGCTGGCGCCCAGCAGGGGAGTAAAGCTAGCCCAGACTGGTGGCTGTTCTGAGCGGCTAACCGCTGCATGCTAATGTCCTTGGAGCTAACTTTGTTGTGGCTCAGTGAAGGAACTTCAGAATGCCTTATCGCTCACCAGCGTGATGGGAGGATATCCCCCTGGGGGATACACACACACACACGTGCAAGCACACACACACAGCCGCACACACTGTCACACATCGACACACTAATCCACAGCCAAACAAGTGCACTCCACCACAGACGCTGGTACAAGCACATCATATCTAAAGCAACGCCCGGGCTCCCTACACTCTTGTATTCATGCAAACACACGGGCGCTTTCTGCCCCAGAAAGCGGACTGGCAGCAGCTCAGAGCGGCGTCCCTCTGCATACCGATGGGCTGTTTGTCTGCCGTGATTGGCTCGCTGTACGGCCCGCTGCCCCTGGAGCCGTTCAGGCGCCGTTAGTTTGAAGGCGTTTTACACTTGATCGAATGACGCTGTGCTGTGGCTCGCGCTCACTTTGGCCCAATCAGAGACGACCGGCGGGCCGGAGGTCTCCGGTTCAGACGAGCTCCCCGTATCCCTCACATCACCGCGCCAATTACACTGCCGACCCTCCCAGAGAGAGCTGACACCTTTATACGCTATGAACCGCGGCGCATACAACAACAACAACAACAACAACCCATTTCAGAAGGACACAATGGGTCTGCTGTCTTCAGGACGGCCCACTTGACCGTCTTGTATTCCCGTGTGGAGGACTGTGGCACTGGTCCGGCCGTTTCTCCACGCTGGGCGAACCTCTTCCCAGGAATTATACACTGGGCCGGAGTCTTTACGGATCAGAGCGGGGAAATCAATAGAGCAGCAGAGAGTGAGAGGCAATTTTCAGACGCACAATGCTGGACTGTGCTGGTGTTTGAACGCCTGGTGAAGCACCTGGCATTCCTTCAATATACCTCTGTACATATATAGAGAGATGTATTTCTGGGTCTATATAGAGGGAGCCTTTTATCTGGGTCTATAGCATGTCTATATATATAGAGATGTATATCATGGTCTATAGTATGTCTATATATAGTGAGAGACGTATATCTGGGTCTATAGTATGTCTATATATAGAGAGAGACTATATCAGGTCAATAGTTTGTTTATATATAGAGAGACGTAAAACTGGGTGTATATATATAGTGAGAGATAGATGAATATCAGGTCTATAGTATGTCTATATAGAGAGAGAGGTATATCTGGGTCTATTTATATATGGTGTGTCTATGTGTCTAAATGTATATTTATGTAGAGACACATTATATCCGTGTCTATATGTAAATTTACGTAGAGAACCATTCTATATCTGTTTACAGATAGATCATAGATGTATACGCTGATCTGTATGGTTCTCTATTGATCATAACCAGACATGGAGGGCTTCCTTCATCTCTTAAATCAATTCCTGCTCCACGTTGTACACGATACAAGGTTGTAGGATACAATATGGCCACGCAGTAATGCGCCAAAAAGCGGAGGGTTTAAGCAATATGATCGTTATCATGGAGGGCTTTTCAAGTTTCTAAATATTGACTGAAGAAGTTTTTTTTTAAATCAAAGCGAGTAAATCATTCATGGTTTCAATAGACGGGTTTCCAAGGACCTCTCATTGAACAGCAGCGCTACCAAATGAACTGGTTCTGTTCTGTTGCTTAGACACCAGAGAACTCAAATAGTAGAGAGAGAGAGAGAGAGAGAGAGAGAGAGAGGTGACTGACGTTTGCTCCTTGCACCGCGTCTTCATTGATTTAATTTCAGCCAGTGTTTGATTCGCTAGATGATAACCCTCCTCACCCTCTCTCACCCCTCCTCACCCCTAGCAGATTGGCTTGACATGGATTTCTCTGTCAGGTCAAAGAGGCCCAAAGACCATAATAGTTTTTTGTATTACTTTTTATTTTGGGCTGGCCAAACACATCCAGTCATCCATCACCTTCTGGTTCTCCCCAGCAGTGATCACCACCACAGGCTCTATGCTGATCCATGTGGTTTCATACACTGGCTCTGATAGGGGAGGTGCTGCTGACAGACACGACGACACCGTACTCATAGTCAGCCTGAGTGGACAGAGAGCAGGAAATGACCGTCCAGTACGACGACTGAAGTAGGCGACTGAAGCCAGCGGTAGATCAGTGCTCCTCCTCTGAGGAGGTCTAAGCCCTTGTTTAGGCTGCTGCTCAGCAGGGGTCAAATTGCCGTCTGGAAGGCATCGCTCGCTGCTGGGCCGATACCTCCCTGGTAGGAAGGAACAGGACAGGTTTCCTGAGGCGTTTGCCTCCACGCGCTCCCCAACTCTACTCCAAATTGGCCCAGTTATGCAGAACACCGCAGACTGGCAGAACGTTGATAAGTTAACAATCTGCTGCCTTGGGCTGAGATGCAGGAGGAAAGAGGAACTCTCAGGTCAGGTAAGGTAATTAACCTCAGAGTTAAAGATGGCCAAACAACAGTTTTCCCGTAATGAATTTGGCGGCCCTGTATCTGTATCTGTCGAGACTCACTGTGGCTCAGCACTGATCTTAATTATGGAGAAGCCTGGAAAGAGAATCCCAGATCGGTCGTTCAGAGTCACTGTACACAAGAGAGGCTCCATGCCGCTGGTTTAATCTGCTTATGGATAACAATTATTCAACAATGAGTCTTCACATGCCACGGCAACTCAGTGCCTAACTACCTAGCGCTGGCCCTAGACACCACTGAGCCCTGAGAGGAATCACTGTCACTTTGGTTCAGTGAGGAGTGATCTCCGGCCTTTAAAACTTTACTCCTGACACACGACCGGGACAACCTGCCAACAGGGTAGAGGAGGAGGTGAGGAGGAAGGGAAGGAAGGAATGGTAGGAGGCGATGGCGTGAAGAGAAGGATGGGAGAGGGAAGGACGATAGGAGGCATGTTGGACAGGTAGGAGGGAGGAGATGTAAAGAGGGAAGGAAGGAGTTGAGGTCAAAAGTTTGCAGAAGGGTAGATGTCTGAAGTGTACAGCAGAGGACAATTCAAAGGCGTCCTTTTCTTCTTCAAACAGTGGAATGGGGTCGCCCAGTGGACGGGTCCTCCTCCAGACAATAGTTCTGGGCGTGAATCCAACGTATCTTCATCTGTAGTCATGGCTGAGCAGAACTCCCTAATCCTACCTGCTCCTCAAGAGGAGAACACGTCCAGCCCCGCGGGGAAACTCATCCTCCTTAATGACTCTGGAGCCAAAAAGGAGGAAATTCAAGTCACTGTGGATGAAATCCTTCGCTAAATGATGAGTACTTGTCTGTGTACACAGGTCCGCTTTCACACAAACTGCAAACACGCACACACACACAGAGACACACTCAGATACACACTCATAGGCACACACAGGAACACACACACACACACACACACACGCCCAGGGTCTTATCAGGTGGGGTTCGTCTGATTACAGCGCCCTCCCCCACCCCTCCCCTGTGATTCGCCGGCTGCGTGTGTTTGCTCGGCGCTCAGAGAAACAGGCGGGTCTTTGTGCAGCTATGCTCCGGGCCTGCCAATTACCCGCGCCAAAGCCGAGGGGTAATTAAAAGTTGTGTGGGGTTCAGCGGTGTGACGCGAGGACATGCAGAGCGGCGGCGGGGCCGGGCGGGAGCAGGCCGCGCCCGCGGAGCAGACGCTGTGAAATTGGATTGTTGGCCCGGTGGCGACCTTTGACCCCTCGGCGCGGGCACCACCGCCACCCCTCGCCATTCCTCCAGACGGATTCCTCCAGACGGAGAGAGAGAAATGAATTGAATGATTGCTCAGACCGGCCTCCACAGGTGGTGGGTGATGGTTCCGTTCCCTCCAGACCTTGCTCAAGGGGCTGTGGGTGATGGTTCTGTTCCCTCCAGACCTTGCTCAAGGGGCTGTGGGTGATGGTTCTGTTCCCTCCAGACCATGCTCAAGGGGCTGTGGGTGATGGTTCTGTTCCCTCCAGACCTTGCTCAAGGGGCTGTGGGTGATGGTTCTGTTCCCTCCAGACCTTGCTCAAGGGGCTGTGGGTGATGGTTCTGTTCCCTCCAGACCTTGCTCAAGGGGCTGTGGGTGATGGTTCTGTTCCCTCCAGACCTTGCTCAAGGGGCTGTGGGTGATGGTTCTGTTCCCTCCAGACCTTGCTCAAGGGGCTGTGGGTGATGGTTCTGTTCCCTCCAGACCATGCTCAAGGGGCTGTGGGTGATGGTTCTGTTCCCTCCAGACCTTGCTCAAGGGGCTGTGGGTGATGGTTCTGTTCCCTCCAGACCATGCTCAAGGGGCTGTGGGTGATGGTTCTGTTCCCTCCAGACCTTGCTCAAGGGGCTGTGGGTGATGGTTCTGTTCCCTCCAGACCTTGCTCAAGGGGCTGTGGGTGATGGTTCTGTTCCCTCCAGACCATGCTCAAGGGGCTGTGGGTGATGGTTCTGTTCCCTCCAGACCTTGCTCAAGGGGCTGTGGGTGATGGTTCTGTTCCCTCCAGACCTTGCTCAAGGGGCTGTGGGTGATGGTTCTGTTCCCTCCAGACCTTGCTCAAGGGGCTGTGGGTGATGGTTCTGTTCCCTCCAGACCTTGCTCAAGGGGCTGTGGGTGATGGTTCTGTTCCCTCCAGACCTTGCTCAAGGGGCTGTGGGTGATGGTTCCGTTCCCTCCAGACCTTGCTCAAGGGGCTGTGGGTGATGGTTCCGTTCCCTCCAGACCTTGCTCAAGGGGCTGTGGGTGATGGTTCTGTTCCCTCCAGACCTTGCTCAAGGGGCTGTGGGTGATGGTTCTGTTCCCTCCAGACCTTGCTCAAGGGGCTGTGGGTGATGGTTCTGTTCCCTCCAGACCTTGCTCAAGGGGCTGTGGGTGATGGTTCTGTTCCCTCCAGACCTTGCTCAAGGGGCTGTGGGTGATGGTTCTGTTCCCTCCAGACCTTGCTCAAGGGGCTGTGGGTGATGGTTCTGTTCCCTCCAGACCTTGCTCAAGGGGCTGTGGGTGATGGTTCTGTTCCCTCCAGACCTTGCTCAAGGGGCTGTGGGTGATGGTTCTGTTCCCTCCAGACCTTGCTCAAGGGGCTGTGGGTGATGTTAGGGTTGACTGCCGGCTCCCAGCTCCTCTCTGGCCAGCCCAGGCAGCGGGTTGGAGTCTGCTCGCTAATGAGATCTTTGAGAGGATTCTGGACGGACAGACGACTGTACACGCTGAACCCCCAGGAGGAGCACAGAACCATAATCCATACGCACACGGTCCTCAAAGCGCTCTGTTTGAGTTCCACTGTGTACCTCCAGAGGAGTGCAGTGGAGGTGTTCCAGATGTTCTGAAGCAGTGGAGGTGTTCCAGATGTTCTGAAGCAGTGGAGGTGTTCCAGATGTTCTGAAGCAGTGGAGGTGTTCAAGATGTTCTGAAGCAGTGGAGGTGTTCCAGATGTTCTGAAGCAGTGGAGGTGTTCAAGATGTTCTGAAGCAGTGGAGGTGTTCCAGATGTTCTGAAGCAGTGGAGGTTTTCCAGATGTTCTGAAGCAGTGGAGGTGTTCAAGATGTTCTGAAGCAGTGGAGGTGTTCCAGATGTTCTAAAGCAGTGGAGGTGTTCAAGATGTTCTGAAGCAGTGGAGGTGTTCCAGATGTTCTGAAGCAGAAGGTTGTTCACTGAGGCCGAGCAGTGGGAGAGTCGATTTGTGCGCTCCGCTGTGGGGGTAGAGCTGCCGCAGGACAGCGGGAGGAGGAAGGTAGTCGGGACGGCGAGTCCCCCTTCAGGAACAACCCCACCCCCTCTGCTCTACACCGGAGCGGGAGGAGGGGACAAACACATACACAAACCCACATAGATGCTCGCGCACAAACGCACACATAAACATGCGCACACACACACACACACACACACACACACACACTCACACACTTGTACAGGCGTGCAAGCACAGACACACACATGCTTGCAAGCACACATACATATAAACACACTTGCGTATGCGCACACACACACACACACACACACACACACACACACACACACACACACACACACACACACACACACACAGCCCCCAGACCTCGTCCCCAACCACAGCAATCGCTTTTTTCTTTATACTTCATCATTTCTAAGTATTCCTCAATTGAAAACAACCTCAAGAGACCTGTTGCCTCAACGAAACCTTCTCGAACCCTAACCTTCAAGATACCTGAACTCAACTATCTCTACCTCATTACTAAACTTAACCCCCTCAAACCATCTCTAACCCAACTCCTGAACTCAACCGAACTGCTACTTTATACATTCGATTTGTTTAACTTTATTTCTCAAGCGCTAGATTGCCTTCAACAAAAGGTATTTTCTGCACCACAAAGCCCCAATCGATAGAGCAGCTCGCTCTCTGCGGTCTGTGATGTTGACACCACCGATGCCTTGCCCAGGGTGCGTGGCAGCAGAGCAGCGTCCCACCACCAGCCTGCCGAGCAACACTGCGGGCACGCATCACAAGGCGAGGGGAACGTCGTTCCTAATTCATGACGTCCTTGGTGCATATTTATGCGGCCGCACCTTTCCTTCTCCATGTCCCAGAGAAGACAAAGAGTGAGGCGGGGAGGAAGAAAGAAAGGTCAAAGGATCCAAGTAAGAGGAGGACGAAGGAAGGAAGGACACAGAAAGGGGAGAAGGGAAACAAAATAAAGAGACGGAGAAAGGAGGAGGAACAGAGCAGAAATTGGACAAAAGAAAGAGAGAGAGTAAGAGAGGAGGACGGGAGAGGAGGCGGTCAGGTGGAAGAGAGGAAGGCAGTGAATTACACAGAGGATTAAGAATATAATCCCTGCTCCACTTTATGAAAGCAGGCCGGCTAAGGACCGCTAACCAACCATGAGTTCATGGAACACTTGAACAGTGTAGGGCGGTCCCTGAACCGGGAGCCTTGATAGGCTGACATTGACCTCATAGTCATGCACCATCATACCTAAGAATGACCACCCTCCCGTCCCATCCTGTCGCACATGCAGAGTGGAACCGGCTGGCCTGTCACACAACATATCCACGTACATACATGTACACGGCACGCAGGGACAGAGGGCGGGGAAGCGTGAGTCATGTCTCTTCTATGTTCCTCCTCTCGTCCATCGCAGAGGAACAAGAGTCGTATGAATAATGGAAGCTCTTCATTCCTGCCTTGATGACCGACGCAGAACAAGGCAGGGACGCGATGAGCCCTGCTTTGTCCGACGTTATCGTCCATAGCCCCGGAGTATGTAGCGATGCTGTGATGCGTCTGGGGACCTGGGGCCCGGCCCCGACGCAGCCTTCAGCGTAGCTACCGAGATAATCATCATAATGGACGCTAATGGCCTTTTAACAAAGCGCTAACCGCCGCAGATTGGTCGTGTGCACAGAGCACCACCTGACCTTTGTCTCTGTACTCTCATGCTCACTGGGAACGCCGTGATTGTCTTCCTAGGTGTACGTTGCCGCGGCTACGCGCAGGGCCTCTGCCTCCCTTCCCCCCCCCACCACCATCCCCCAACCTCTGCTAGCTTGGCTCCCAGCGGGTTTCAAACGGCGCCAGCAGCTTAGCCCGTGGAACAAGAAGAGAGAGAGAGAGGCAGCAATTGTTTTCAGGGTTTTTTCCGCTCTCTCTTTCTCCCCTTTCTCTCGCTCATCTGGCTGACTCATGCCTTCGCCTGGTTTAGAAGATTAGCTCATGTGCCTTTCTCCCGTTCTCTCTTTATTTCTTTCATTATTTCTTACTTTCATTATTTCTTTCTCCCCAGACTCGTTTTGCCTCGTTCTCCTGGACTATCTCTGGAAAACGAGGGAAAAGAAATCTGGCTTCAGCAGTTTTCTCATGATGACCCCCCCTTCCTCTCTCCCACATCCCTCGCCCCCCCCCCCCCCCCCCCCCCCCCCCCCCCCCCCCCTCTCTTATCTGGGGTGGGGAGTTTGAGGGGGAGCGTTGTCTCTGAACTCGTTTTGTGTTGTCTTTTGTAACTTTAGAAATAATAATAGTGGCGGATAAAATACATAAATAGTATCCAATGCACAACACCACGTTTCACTTGCATTGGATGACAACCATGCAGGGCTAACGTTGCTACAAAGATACTAACACATAACAGTTTTCTAATGCTCACAGTGCTAACAGTGCTCACAGTGCTCAGTGCTAAAAATGCTCTTTTTGCTAACAATGGTCTCTGCTCTAACAGTGCTCTCAGTGCTAACAATGCACAGTGCTAACAATGCTCAGTGCTAACAATGCTTGCAGTGCTAATAATGCTCTCAGTGCTAACATGCTCACCGTGCTAACAGTGCTCTCAGTGCTACCAATGCTCAGTGCTAACAACGCTCAGTGCTAACAATGCTCTCCTTACCCCTGGCTCAGCAGGCCATTGCAGACTGAGCTGAGCTTCTCGGCATTGACCTATTTCTCCCATTGCTCTCAAAACAAACTGCATCTCCTTCCGTCCTCCGTCTTCAGCCCAAAACCCTCCAACCCTTTATGCTATAAATACAATAATATAATCCCTGAGAAATGCTTCATTTCTACATGCAACACAATTGGGCTTTGCTGGGATTTGCATAAATCCATGCATGCATGCATGCATACTGTATTACGTGCATTTGTTTATGCAATGTTTATTCATGTACATGACATGTGTTTGTTAATTCTGCAACCCTCAAACACTTCAGTATGTAAATTACTGTATTAGCCGTCCTCTTCAGATTTTACGATGAACCTTTTCAAGGCGACAAATTTGATGTTGGCCACAAGTTTTGGTGACAATCGTTATAATTGTATGATCTCCTCTCCTCTGAAAACACAGAACATAGGGATGTCAAGCTGGAAAATATTTAATTAAATATACTTGCTTTACCTTTGCACAAAAGGGTTTGCGTTGCATTAATCATGATTTTACAATCACTGTTGTAGTTGCTTTCAGTGTTGTGTAGGTTAGCGTTAAAGGTTAACGTTAGTTGTTTGTTAGCATCAGGGGTCAGTGTTAGTTGTGTTAGCTTAGGGGTCAGTGTTAGTTGTGTTAGCATTAGAGGTCAGTGTTAGTTGTGTGTTAGCAGAATGGTCAGTGCTAGTTGTATGTTTTCATTTGGACTGGGATGGGAACAATGGACTGGTGGATGGATGGGGTGGTTCGACCACACACCCTGTTCACTTCACTACATTAGAACTACTTCTCACCAAGACGGCTCTGAATGGTGATGGCTAGCATTGGCAGAATCCTATAGATCTGGTCAGCTGACCCCGGCTAGTGGTACCTGGGTCAGTAGTACCTAACAAAGGAGGAGAGCCCGGTGACGACGGTCATCTGTTATGACAATGCTGAGCCCCCCGAAGCCGCGGTGTGTCGGAGTGGATGACAGCCCCCTTGGCCCGCTGACTGACTGACGTGGGGGGGGGTGTACTGTAGCACTGCGTTTGATCCCGGCGTGTAAACTACATCGTGTCTGTGGTCACAGCGTGTTAGCTCGGCCCGGCGCGGTGCCCTCCCCGCTGCGTTAGCACGAGCCACTGATCAACAGACAACAAGTACTTTAAATGATGCTTTGGTCACAAGCTGGCCGAAAAAACGACAACAACAACAACAAAGAGGTTCTATGTTGTTGTTGTTGTTGTCCGCCAGCCTCTAGTCTCTTCTCTGGAGGACCCCAGCCTCTAGCCTCTAGCCTCTAGCCTCTAGCCTCTAGCCTCCAGCCTCTAGCCTCTAGCCTCCAGCCTCTAGCCTCAAGCCTCTAGCCTCCAGCCTCTAGCCTCTCCTCTGGAGGACTCCAGCCTCTAGCCTCCAGCCTCCAGCCTCTAGCCTCTCCTCTGGAGGACTCCAGCCTCTAGCCTCCAGCCTCTAGCCTCTCCTCTGGAGGACTCCAGCCTCTAGCCTCCAGCCTCTAGCCTCTCCTCTGGAGGACTCCAGCCTCTAGCCTCTTGCCTCTAGCCTCTCGTCTGGAGGCCTCTGAGTCGCCGTCTGACTCTTCATGACCAGGGCAACTCAGTGGGGCCTCTCTCCCTCTGAGGAGTCTGTTGAGAGGTCATGAGCGAGAGGGACAGGGAGAAGGAGAGAGGCCACAACAAATAAGTAGAGAGTATAACTGTGAGGATGAGTGCTTATTCATCACTTGGAAAAGGTGGGGAAAGGAGGTAACCCTAACACAATGTAATCAAACATGACACAGAGACACAGACAGGGACACAGGGAGACAGATACACAGGGAGACAGAGACACAGGGAGACAGAGACACAGGGAGACACGGAGACAGAGACAGGGAGACAGAGACACAAGGAGACACGGAGAAAGAGACACAGGGAGACAGAGACACAGGGAGACAGAGACACAGGGAGACAGGGAGACAGAGAAACAGGGACACAGAGACACAGAGAGACACGGAGACAGAGACAGCGCCAGGCTCAGGGACAGAGACAGGGAACCAGGCCAGTTAGGTGGTGGGCTTCAGAGGGGGATGGAGAGCTATAAGTGGTGAGACGGGGAGAACGAATGAGGATCGAAGGGAGAGAAATTGATTGGAGGGAGTGTAAATGGGATAGCGTGATGAATGGGAAAGAGAACAAGATGGAGAGGAATTTTATTATTAGACGGCGCGAAACAGAGCGAGAGAAGGGGGAGGGAGGGAGGGACTGAGAGGAGAGGGAGACAGAGGGAGGGAGAGAGGGAGACAGAGGGAGGGACTGAGAGGAGAGGGAGACAGAGAAAGGTGGGAAGGAGAGAGAGCATTTGCCAAAATACGGCAAAAAGGCTAGAACGTGAGAAACAGGAAACCAGAGGGGCAGAGGGAGACAGAGCTACACAGGTAGTGATGAGAACTCGGGTAAAGAGCGATCAAGTAGGAAATAGGGAAAACGAGAGATGGGGAGGGAGAGAGAGGGAGACATTTAGAGAGGGGGAGAGAGAGACGTTACGAGAGGGGGAGAGAGGGGAGGTGGGGGTGGCCCAGCTGCTGCGGTCGGCAGCGAGCGGGTACACCCTGAGTGTATGTGGGTCAGCACGCTGCATCATCAGCACTTCTCCTCAACCTGAGAACGTAGAAGTGGCCAACCTGCACAGCACGCTGCATTATTAAGAGATCCCAGCCTCACACGCACATGTACACACTAACGGGAACACACACACGCATACACATACACATACACGTACACACACACACAACACACGCACACACGCTCGTTCTTCCAAATGTTCGATTCCTTGCACACCTGTGTTCCCCCTGATCAATAAACAGGATGTCATGGTTTTCAATCTAGACCGATCACATATATTGCTCTCTCGCTCTCGCTCTCTCTCCATGTGATCATCTTTATATTTATTAATCTATCTATATAAAACGTGTCTTAAAGAATATCTCTAGGAACCGGGTCTCTCTCTCTCTCTCTCTCTCTCTCTCTCTCTCTCTCTCTCCCTGCCCTCTCTCTCTTTCTCTCTCTCTCTCTCTCTCTCTCTCTCTCTCTCTCCCTGCCCTCTCTCTCTCTCTCTCTCTATGTCCCCCTCTCTCTGTCTATACATATATATATATTTATATATATATATATCCATCCTTCTGATAATATATATATATATATCTCTGTGAAACATCTTGAGGAGCTGTGCCTTTCTGCTGCAGCGTGCTGATGATACCGCGGGTTCTGCACTCTGAAGTTTGCATTCTAATTGCATACTTGCAGCATCTGGGAATAACTGCAATTAGCTTAATGCGGGCGTACTTCAATCACAAGGATGCCCATTCGTGAGAAACGCGCCGAAAGCCAATTAGCGCCATGTGATAATTCATTCACAGCTCTCGCTGCGTTTGTGTTTGCATGTAAGAATGTAAGGACCTATGTATCTGTGTGTGTGCTTTATATGTGTTGTGTGTGTATGTGTGGGGGTGTTTGTGAGATTTGTTCTTCTGTGAGTGTGTGTGGGGGGGCGGCCTTGTAAGCAATAATTAAGGTTCATTATGGGAAAATTTGCTGAAATTAGCAATTCTCTCCCATTTAATATGTCGGCAGTAAGCCAACAGTTGTGGTGACCACCATCCCATTCTCACACGCTCGGCACTTCTATAAACACACACACTCGCACGCACACGCACACACACACGCACACACACACGCACACACACATCCACACTAAGCGTTTGGTCCTTCCAGTATAGCTCTGCCACTGCGCGTGATTTGCTAGCATTGTTTGGTATAATTCCTCCGAGCCATTAAAGATGACATTCTTTATTTCAGGAGGTCATTTTGTGACATTTCCTCCCTGGTCTGTCGACAGAGTGGTCTCTTATTTTACGTTTCCTCGGACCTGGGCTGTAAAAGGCCCTGAATAATGAATCAATTACTGTCTTCAGCCATGGAGCCATGTTTAGTGGCCATACAGTAATATCCATTAGTCATAACGCTGTCCATAGCGGGTGCCTCCCTCCGCCCCAAGGCTCATAAATATAGAGCCTGCCTGTGCCCTTTGGCAGGGATCTGAACCTTTGACCTGTCAGGGCAGCAGAGCGGGGGCCGGGAAGTGCTCTGGCACACTTTGCATACGGCACTGCCTCATAACTCATGAGCATTCATATGCACGCCCCCCCACCCTCTGTCAGCATCACCCGCTCTATCAACCCCGCCCACTTCCTCCTCCTTCCTCCCGTCTCGAGGCTGCTCTCCAAGATGGAGGCCGGGGCTGGTTGAGTGGTGGTTGTGGGGGGGGTAAGGAATGGCCCATCATGCATCAGCCCTAATGGTCTCAGCCCATGGATGGGGAGGGGGGGAGGGGGGTTGATGAGCTGCCCCTCCCCCCCCCCCCCCCCCCCCCCCCCTTCCCCACATGGATAAGTGGCGGTGCAAGGTGATGGAGGAGCATGTGCTGTGCAAATGCATGACATGGTTGATGCACGGCCCCGCTGCCCGCCGCCGGAGACGCCACATCCGTCTCACTTCTGGTTCCACAGCAGGCGGGTAGACGTGGGATCGCTCATTCTTACTTTCACTTTCATTCTTATGTTTACTTTCGTTTCTACTTTCGTTTTTTACTTCCACTCATCAATTCAGTCATTCATTCTTTTAATTGATAAATCCACTCATTCCTTCACTCTTTCAGTAATAACCCCCTGTTTCCTTCACTCTTACAGTAAATAACCCCCTCATTCCTTCTCTCTTTCAGTGAAAACGGGCATTGGAAATGAGCCAAAGCTATAAATGATGCTGTGTCTGTCCCCATCAAATAAATAATAACCCCACTCATTCCTTCACTCTTTCAGTAATAACCCCCTGTTTCCTTCACTCTTTCATTATAACCCCCTCATTACTCCACTCTTTCAGTCATAAACCCCTCATTCCTTCACTCATCCATTCGCCCCTGTTCATCCGCCTGAATGTGTAACCCTATAGAATACCTCCACAGTACCCTCAGGAGCTGAGAGGGGGGAGGAACATAAAGCATTGATAAACCCACTGTTTAGGGAGTTAAAGGAGGTGAAGGGGGAGAGAGAACATAGACTTAAACTGTGATTATCCGTATTTAAACTGATCCAGGGTGTAGGTGATCACATAATATCAGTAACACCTCCTCTGTGTTTGAACAAAGATGGGTTAGCCTTTTAAAGCTAGGTTGTTGTAATGCAGGGAAATACCCAAAGAGCGACTTTATATTGAGCTGTCGATAAATATTATATAGTATATCCATACGTGCTCTTTTGAAGTGCTCCCGGTCGGCTCACTGGATTTCTTTAACGACGGCGGACGTCTTCCTCCGCCGTTCAAGGGGAGCGTGTGATTAGGAAAACTGAGAAGAAATAGAAAACTATGAAAAAAAGCTGGCTAATGATGGAGGGGAAAACACTTCTTTTGTCGTATCCATAATTGATATGAATGAAATACGTTGGCATGACGGAGTTCACACGGCGAGCCTGGATTTATTATTCATAAGTGTGAAAGGTTGATGAATATTTTAAACAGATTCCAAGACGCTGTGAGATTTGGGCCCCTCAAAATAAAACACGGACAGGAAGGAGAAACCAAACGTTAAGCATTCCCTTTAAAGTCTGCAGGGACGTGTGCGCGCCAAGGTTTGATCAGCGCTAATGGCCCGGGCTAGCCCTGTTGTGTTCCACCTGATTGACAATCACTAGCTCAGCGCTAGCTGGCCGCGCGGAGAGCTAATGAAGACATTAGAGGCTGAGGTTCCACAACTCTTAACGCCATTTGTTCTTCGTCTTCCCCTTGAAATATTCATGACCGTTTCAGGTACCGACATTTATTTCCTTCACCGGAAAAATGCTGCCTTAATATTTTACTTTATTCCCCCCCTTTTCTAAACTGGACAGACAAACCCCCCCCCCCCCCCCCCCCCCCACACACACACACACACACACACACACACACACACACACACACACACACACACACACACCCCCTGTAGCAGTCAGTAACAGAGAGACGACCACATACTATCTCCTGTTTACTGTCATCCAACACGGCACACTGGGCCCGATAACTCTGTGACCTCATCGCATTGCCCTGACAACGGCCTCCCCCCCGCGGTGCGTAGCGGTGTACCTGACAGCCCACCCCCCCTCCAGTGGCGCTGAGCCTCCTCATTGTTACATCATCCAGAGTAGCCCTAATCCTGTGTATCTTTGACACATGTCAAGGTGCTTCAACATGAAGCTGTGATTCATACCCCGCCTAGCGCTGTGAACATCGCTCTGTCTCAACATATCCCCTGCACTGTCTCTCTCTCTCATTCCTGCTCTCTCTCTCTCTCTCTCTCTCTCATTCCTTCTCTCTCTCCCTGTCTCTCTCTCTCCCTGTCTCTCTCTCTCATTCCTGCTCTCTCCTCCTGTCTCTCTCTCTCTCTCTCTCTCTCTCTCTCTCTCTCTCTCTCTCTCTCATTCCTTCACTCTCTCCCTGTCTCTCTCTCTCTCTCTCTCTCTCTCTCTCTCTCTCTCTCTCTCTCTCTCATTCCTTCACTCTCTCCCTGTCTCTCTCTCTCATTCCTTTTCTCTCTCCCTGTGTCTCTCTCTGTCTCCGTCTCCCTCTCTCTCTCTCTCTCTGTCTCTCTCCCTCTGTCTCTGTCTCTGTCTCTGTATCCCTCTCTCTCTCTCTGTCTCTCTCATTCCATCTCTCTCTCTCCCCCCCCCCCCCCCCTCTCTCTCTCTCTCTCTCTCTCTCTCTCTCTCTCTCTCTCTCTCAAAGGGGGTAGTGATAGACATCTCAAACAAGGAGTCGATTTCCATCTCATAAAGTTTAAGGATGGAACCAGATGGATGGTTGAAAGATGCTGGAGGGTGGGGGGGGTGAGTCTGTCTGTGTGTGTGTGTGTGTGAAGGGGGGGCTGGTGTTTGCGTCTACAGTGTCAACATGTCAAGTGAGTTGATTAGATTTGTTCCGGGGGTTTTCACACGATGGTTACGGGACAATAAAACCCAGGCGCGTCTTATCTCGCACATTAACGCCAATAACGGGCGGCCATTTTGAGAGGCTGTCAGGATGAAAAATGTTCTGTTGTCGCGGCGACGGCGGACGTCAGGACCTATTTTCCCCCGCGCTCTGCTAATCCAATCTCTTTGTGGGCTTGCTTAATAAGAGCCGAAGCAGGAAGTAATGTTTCTCATAAAGTATAACGGCTCATTCTTCATCCTGCTCCAGAACGTATTCCTTCTCTTTATTGCAGGCCTTCCGGTAATTATATTTAATTTGGGAAGTTTTAAGAGCGCTTAGTCGTGTCTTCGAGGTAATTATAAAAAAATATTTGACAAATGAAATGAATTTAATTAAATGAATAAAACTCTCCTGGAATAGTTTCCTTCCAAGGTGTGAGCATGAGGTTGTTAATGTGAGAAAGACGTTACAATTATTAAGTGTGTAACCGGGCTGTTATAGGACTCCGTGTTCAGTCCTCACACAACGTCATGTCTAAGGCAAGAAACTAGTTCCTTACAATCAGTCACAGTCACAAGCTTGCATTAAACCACTGGCGATGTGAGGCTGTCATGTGAATACAAATACTAATGCTGAATCAAATTTTTCTCATCACTTTACCCGATCCACTAAATTCAACCTCCTTCTTGGTTCATTTCCACCCAAAGATAGCCACTTCTAGGGACATCATCTGGTCTCAGGACCTGTCCGTAACCCCTCTGTGTGGTTCTTCTCAGCGAGGTCGGGTCTGTCAGCAGCACGATGCCGCTGCAGTCCGGCAGAACATTAGTCTGAGGTTCTCTGGTTGTCACCTCTGCTCTGTGACAACATCCTGTCTGCTGTGGACTCGTTGCCTCTCCAATACCACTTCCTCTACTCATGCTGCCAGGGGAAATTAAAACCCAAACAACATTATGTGTCACCGCCCTGTATTGCTGAAAATGCAATTTTTCATCCAAAGCCCCGGACACCAAATCTCAAGGTGGGAGGGGGGTCGATCTTTAAGGATGGGATGAAAGCGGGCGATATGCCGAACGCCGTAGCATGAAGCAGAAAGTAGAGAGCAGGATACCCGGGTATGGATCAGGACAGGGCAGACCGAACGCTGTAGCATGAAGCAGAGGGAGGAGAGAGCGGGATTCCCGGGTATGGATCAGGACAGACCAGTCCGCCCGCTGTTCCCCACAGGACCTATGTACTGACAGCGCTGATCTGAGGACGACTCTGAGAGCTGGATCAGGTTCAGTCCGCAATGTATAGAGCGGCCACCATATGATGGCTGAGTGTTTGCTGTGATGGGAAGATAGTGCTTTACCTCCACAGTAATGAAACCTATCTCTTGTGGTCGCATCTCAAATCATCTTTCAGCTAACAACGGCGATGAGAGACTCAGGGTAGAGGATCCAATCGTTCTAATCTAATGGCGTCACATGACAGCAGTCTCCCGTGTTTGAATGCCTCACGACGTCTCTGGTTTCAGTTAAGGCCTCAGAACACAGTGACTACCCTGGGATGAGCAGTCTGTGTTAGCTGCTGCCTCAGAACACAGTGACTACCCTGGGGTGAGCAGTCGGTGTTAGCTGCTGCCTCAGAACACAGTGACTACCCTGGGGTGAGCAGTCTGTGTTAGCTGCTGCCTCAGAACACAGTGACTACCCTGGGGTGAGCAGTCGGTGTTAGCTGCTGCCTCAGAACACAGTGACTACCCTGGGGTGAGCAGTCTGTGTTAGCTGCTGCCTCAGAACACAGTGACTACCCTGGGGTGAGCAGTCTGTGTTAGCTGCTGCCTCAGAACACAGTGACTACCCTGGGTTGAGCAGTCGGTGTTAGCTGCTGCCTTACAGATGCCACAGCTCAGCTCCAACTCCTCAGACCAGCAGCCGTCTCCCCCCTCCTGAGAGGGGAAGAGCGGGGTGGAGCTGGTGGTGCAGACGGAGTTTGGGGGGTGGAGGCTCCGGTGAGGTCATGCTCGTCTGGGTTTGTGATTGGACGTGGAGTGCAGGGGGGCGTCCAGGGTTGTGCGTTAGGGGACGTGGTGTGTGTCCGCTCTCTGGGGGCAGCTGGGTTTGGTTTGTTGGGCAGGATGGAACGGCACTGATGAGGTCTGTGCTGTCGTGTGCGGTGACTTCTCTGTTCTGGGGGTAAGGGCGAATAGCCAGAGACTCCATCTCCCCTTCTCTGCCTCCCTCCTTCTCTCCCTCCCTTCCTCCCTCCCTCCCTACATAATGAATGAATGACTGATGGAACTAATGAATGAGACAAATGTCGCTGGCCTTGTCCTGACTTCCCACTGTGCCCCGGAATCTCTCTCTTTCACACACACACACACACACACACACACACACACACACACACACACACACACACTGGCATGGACCTGGGGAGGTCCAGCCTGAATTAGCAGTCCCCACACACTCCTCACCCCAGCCCACACTAACACCTGCTCTGGCCACGGAGACAAGACACGGACACATTCAGCATCAGCATCACGGGGGCATTAACCGGCACAGAGACCCCCCATCTGTTCTCTCTCTCTCTCTCTCTCTCTCTCTCTCTCTCTCTCACCCAGGGGGGTGCTGTGAGCGACGGCCCCCCCACATTACTCCTAAACCCTTCAGACCCCGTCATGACTTCAGGATGGATGGGGGGGGGGTAAGGTAGAGGGCACCCAAGGCGATAAGGACGGAGGAGAGGGAACCAGAAAGGGGGGTGGGGGAGGAGGGGAGGAAGAAATCGAGCAGAAGAGAGGGGGGAGAGAGTGACAGGAAGTGAAAGGAGCGAGGGAGGGGGAGAGGGAATTAAAGCAGGGAGATGGAGAGAAGTGGATAAAGAGAGAGAGAGAGAGAAAGGCTGGCGTAGCATAATGAGAAGGCTTGTTAGGCTCATGTTGGGGGGTGGAGCAAGACGATCAAATGGTTTCATTGACATGCCTCTACTACTGTACTGAAGCGAAGTATAGTAATCTGCTGTGTGTAGAACCTGCTGTGTGTAGGACCTCCTGTGTGTAGGACCTCCTGTGTGTAGAACCTCCTGTGTGTAGAACCTCCTGTGTGTGGAACCTGCTGTGTGTAGAACCTCCTGTGTGTAGAACCTGCTGTGTGTAGAACCTCCTGTTGGAACCTGCTGTGTGTAGAACCACCTGTGTGTAGAACCTCCTGTGTGTAGAACCGGCTGTGTGTAGAACCTCCTG
>NC_136953.1:17299548-17354548 GCF_949987615.1 Pollachius pollachius
ACCCTGTGTGTGCGTGACAGTTGGAAGAGCTCATTAGCAGCATTGGGGGGACGGCGGTCTGTCCGGCGCTGCCTCCACGCTGGGCCCTGATTTGTCGTCAGCGGCCAGACGTTTCTTTATTTATACATTCTGCCCCGCCGTAATGATGATGGGAACAAGGAAGGAATCAAAGGCGCCCCCCCGGGATCAGGGCGGTCTGGACGCTTCCTTCAGGCCTCGACCGGGGCCCACGCCAAGTTAGGAAGCTGTTACAAAGTTCTGCTACTAACTCATTGGTCATCACTGTCCTGATGGGACCTCTGGAACATGTTTGGCTGGGCGCCCACCCTTACATATCTATAACTTTATATCGGCCTAGGCCTCTATATACACAGATGTGTGTGTACGTGTATGTATATTAGAGTGTGTGTCAGTGCGAACATGGAGGGCTGGAGCAGAGAGCCGACAGCGTCAGACCCAAACACGTCCTTCTGTTCTTCACCTCCCAGGTGAACCTTCTCCCTCCTTCTCTTCTCTCTGGCGGTTTCCATGGAGACCGGTCCCTGTGTAGCCGCTAATCGGGGGGGCTTTCCCGCCCAAGGGCCCCAGACGGCGGCCATTGTTAAAAGTCGGTTGGATGTCCCCGAATCAAGAGCTCAGTCTTCCGGTTTATATCCACACACACACCGACACACACACACACACACACACAGTGTTCAAACGAGTTCAAACGCTCCGTGGCTGTCAGTTAGGTTTGGGGAACGGCGCGAGGATCCTGACCAACCAATCGGGAAGGGAAAACCAAAACCTTTCCAACTGATTTACCTGATAAATGATTACCTACTTATTTACGATAAACTGCTCTGGGAGAGAGGAAAGGAGGTGTAGACCCCCCCCCGGCGTTTGTTTGTTCAGCATGATTATTGAATTATACGTGAGTCATCCCACACACTTTATTTTAGATCCTTACTATATTCTAAATATGCTAATAATAACGAGAATCCAACGCTTACCATTATTTAATATGTGAATTCCCTGACATGCAGGAGTGTGTGTGTGTGTGTGTGTTAAAGTAATTGTGTAACTCATTCCGATCACGCCAGTATGCATAAGCCTCCTAACAATGATAACGTAGCTGCCGGGAGTCCTGACCTGCCAGTGTCTCTGAGCGGGGGGGGTACATTAAAATGTACTTTGTTATATTGCATTCAATTACGTTAACATTTGATGAGGAAAAACTGGAAACTACTTCACAGAAAACTAATCGCACAAATCACATCATAATAGGAAGAAAAACTATACGTTAACCTTTTGACACATACATGTATATTAACATGTATGTTAACATGTTAACATACATGTTAACATACATGCTAATATACGTGTTAATATACATGTTAATATACATGTTAATATACATGTATACACAAGCATCCGTTGAGGGAGACTTTGATGGTACATACATTTTAACATACATTTAAAACACATTTAAACACTATCGACCACATTTAAACAATATCGACCACACTTAAACACTATCGACCACACTTAGACACTATCGACCACACTTAGACACTATCGACCACACTTAGACACTATCGACCACACTTAGACACTATCGACCACACTTAGACACTATCGACCACACTTAAACACTTTCGACCACACTTAAACACTATGGACCACACTTAAACACTATGGACCACACTTAAACACTATGGACCACATTTAAACACTATCGACCACATTTAAACACTATCGACCACACTTAGACACTATCGACCACACTTAGACACTATCGACCACACTTAGACACTATCGACCACACTTAGACACTATCGACCACACTTAGACACTATCGACCACACTTAAACACTTTCGACCACACTTAAACACTATCGACCACACTTAAACACTATGGACCACACTTAAACACTATGGACCACACTTAAACACTATGGACCACACTTAAACACTATGGACCACACTTAAACACTATGGACCACACTTAAACACTATCGACCACATTTAAACACTATCTACCACACTTAAACACTATGGACCACACTTAAACACTATGGACCACACTTAAACACTATGGACCACACTTAAACGCTATCGACCACACTTAACCGCTATCGACCACACTTAAATACTATCGACCACACTTAAACACTATCGACCACACTTAAACAATATCGACCACACTTAAACACTATGGACCACATTTAAACACTATGGACCACACTTAAACACTATCGACCACACTTAAACACTATGGACCACACTTAAACAACATCGACCACACTTAAACACTATGGACCACACTTAAACACTATCGACCACACTTAAACACTATGGACCACACTTAAACACTATCGACCACACTTAAACACTATCAACCATTATCGACACGTACAGTGGGGCAAAAAAGTATTTAGTCAGCCACCAATTGTGAAAGTTCTCCCACTTAAAAAGATGAGAGAGGCCTGTAATTTTCATCATAGGTATACGTCAGCTATGAGAGACAAAATGAAAAAAAAAAATCTAGAAAATCACATTGTCTGATTTTTAAAGAATTTATTTGCAAATTATGGTGGAAAATAAGTATTTGGTCAATAACAAAAGGTCATCTCAATACTTTGTTACATGCCCTTTGTTGGCAATGACAGAGGTAAAACGTTTTCTGTAAGTCTTTACAAGGTTTTCACACACTGCTGCTGGTATTTTGGCCCATTCCTCCATGCAGATCTCCTCTAGAGCAGTGATATTTTTGGGCCACACGGACTTTCAACTCCCTCCAAAGATTTTCTATGGGGTTGAGATCTGGAGACTGGCTAGGCCACTCCAGGACCTTGAAATGCTTCTTACGAAGTCACTCCTTCGTAACCCGGGCGGTGTGTTTGGGGTCATTGTCATGCTGAAAGACCCAGCCACGTTTCATCTTCAGTGCCCTTGCTGATGGAAGGAGGTTTTCACTCAAAATCTCACGATACATGGCCCCATTCATTCTTTCCGTCATACGGATCAGACGTCCTGGTCCCTTGGCAGAAAAACAGCCCCAAAGCATGATGTTTCCACCCCCATGCTTCACTGTAGGTATGGTGTTCTTTGGATGCAACTCAGCATTCTTTCTGCTCCAAACACGACGAGTTGAGTTTTTACCAAAAAGTTATATTTTGGTTTCATCTGACCATATGACATTCTCCCAATCCTCTTCTGGATCATCCAAATGCTCTCTAGCAAACTTCAAACGGGCCCGGACATACACTGGCTTTAGCAGGGGGACACGTCTGGCACTGCAGGATTTGAGTCCCTGGCGGCGTAGTGTGTTAGTGATGGTAGCCTTTGTTACTTTGGTCCCAGCTCTCTGGAGGTCATTCACTAGGTCCCCCCGTGTGGTTCTGGGATTTTTGTTCACCGTTCTTGTGATCATTTTGACCCCACAGGGTGAGATCTTGCGTGGAGCCCCAGATCGAGGGAGATTATCAGTGGTCTTGTATGTATTCCATTTCCTAATAATTGCTCCCACAGTTGATTTCTTCACACCATGCTGCTTACCTATTGCAGATTCAGACTTCCCAGCCTGGTGCAGGTCTACAATTGTGTTTCTGGTGTCCTTTGACAGCTCTTTGGTCTTGGTCATAGTGGAGTTTGGAGTGTGACTGTTTGAGGTTGTGGACAGGTGTCTTTTATACTGATAAGGAGTTCAAACAGGTGCCATTAATACAGGAAACGAGTGGAGGACAGAGGAGCCTCTTAAAGAAGAAGTTACAGGTCTGTGACAGCCAGAAATCTTGCTGGTTTGTAGGTGACCAAATACTTATTTTCCACCATAATTTGCAAATAAATTCTTAAAAAATCAGACAATGTGATTTTCTGATTTTTTTTTTTCGTTTTGTCTCTCATAGCTGAGGTTTACCTATGATGAAAATTACAGGCCTCTCTCGTCTTTTTAAGTGGGAGAACTTGCCCAATTGGTGGCTGACTAAATACTTTTTTGCCCCACTGTATATGAAAACTACATGCAAACACACGTAAACATGTACCCCTCCCCCCGCGTATCTCAGTCCTTCTAGACCCCCCCCCAGACCAGGGCGGGGGGGGGGGCGGGGGGTAAACCTCTGCTTCCTGCCCCCACTCAGCCCACTGGACTGATCTCAGACTGCTCCCTAATTGCTTCTAAGGGTCTGGGGAGGGGTTGTATAGACCCCCGCCCCTCTGCTGCCTCCGCCATGACTCCCTGGACTGTGTTCGCTTGTTACAGCAAACAAGTTGATGATGAAAAGTTATTCCGGAGAACTGTGTATTTTCTTCTATTTTTCAGGGCCAGTAGATTGTTCCTCGTGAATTATCCCGTCTCTCACCCTTTTGCGTCTGTGTTTGTGTGTGTGTGTGTGTGTGTGTGTGTGTGTGTGTGTGTGTGTGCGTGTGTTTGTGTATGTGTGTGCGTGTGTGTGTGTTTGTGTGTGTGCATGTGTGTTAACACTAGCAGGATGGTTACTTGGTATTCTGGTCCCTAGTTGGACCAGTGGGAGATAAGAGTAACACATTTCTCTATTTATTTGCAGGGAAATGTTATGTATTTATATATATATATATATATATATATATATATATATATATATATATATATATAATATATTGCTTTACCACTGCGTCGTCCAAAAACAGACCAAAACTGAACGCATTAGTGTGAAGCTCGCAATACAAAGAAATAGCTGCTGCAATGAGTTCTGATTGAATGAACCACTCACAGCTTGTCAGACTTACAGTACCCACGGTTACAGTACCCACGGTGACAGTACCCACGGTGACAGTACCCACGGTTACAGTACCCAAGGTTACGGTACCCACGGTGAGAGTACCCACGGTGACAGTACCCACGGTGACAGTACCCACGGTTACAGTACCCACGGTTACAGTACACAAGGTTACAGTACACAGGGTTACAGTACACATGGTTACAGTACCCACGGTTACAGTACCCACGGTTACAGTACCCACGGTTACCGTACACTGTCTGCTCATCAGCCAGCTTGGTGGTGGATCTGTGGTCTGTTTACCAACGTCCTCTATGGAACTTTTACTATCACCACCATCAACACCACCGTCACCATCACCTCCACCACCACCACCACCAAGTCCAGAACAACACCACCACCACCACCTTCCACAGAACCCCACCACGACCTCTACCTCCTTCAGCGCCATCACCACCTTCGCCTCCACCACCCCTCAACCCCCACCCCCTGCTTCATCAGCATCAGAGGCGGCGCGGCGCGGCGGCGGATGCTCTCAGAACCACAGCAGCCCACCTCCAGCGCACTATTTATACCTGCTCCTAGATACCGTCTCCAGACACCACGTCAGAGAGGGGGGGGGCGGACAGCAAGACGAGTTTAGAGTTAATGAAAACAGAGCAGAGGGGGGGGGGAGAGAGGGAGAGATGAGGGTGAGAGGAGGAGTCGGGGATGGAGAGACGGAGGGAGAGAGCAGAGAGCCAGAGAGGGGAGATGGCGGCGGTGGACGCTGGCCAGAGCTCCCCTTGTCATCCTTCTCAAAGCAATCAGGCCCCAACAGAAGTGTTGAGAGGGGGACATGCGTTACGGCTCCACTGGCGCTCATTACCTGCAGAGAGAGGAGCACAATGCTGGTCTCTGGCCCCCATAACGCTGATGTATGGTCGCCCAGCGCCCCCCCGCCTCGCCCCTGAATCTCCCTGCATGACCACAATGGAATGAAATGTCAACATGTTAATTTGCGTTGTTACATTGCGCCCCCTGTGTTCCTGTTGATGCGTAATGTGGCAGAGTACCGTGTTTATTTCAATCTTCTTCATGTCAGCACTGGAATGCTAATTGTTTGTGTGTGTTTGTGTGTTTGTGAGTGTGTGTGTCATTGTGAGAGATAAGTGTGTGATATTTGTGGTTTAGTGCGTGTCCAAACGGCCAATCATAAGCTCGTTGTTCTCTTTATTTGCCCGTATCTTTATCTTAGTTTTATGTTGCCTTACACATGTGTATGTGAAAGTGTGCATTTGTGTGTTTGCTTGTGTGTATTCGAAAGTGTGTATTTGTTGTGTGTGTGTGTGTCCATGTGTGTGTGTGTGTGCACAGTGGGCCGTGTGTGTGTGTGTGTGTGTGTGTGTGTGTGTGTGTGAGTGGGACCTCTGTGTGTGTGTGGGGGCGCCTTGTGTGTGTGTGTGTGTGTGTGTTCGGGCCCTCTGTGTTCTGTGTGTTCGCGGTGCTCAACCTTGTGAAGGTTAATCTCTCACTGGATATTTGCATTCATTCTTATCTGCAGCTCGCCACTCGACGGGCTGTCTGTCTGCTTGCCTGTCTGCCTGCCTGTCCGTCTGTCTGCATGCCGCTCACACCTAATCGCCTCTCTACATTATAGATGAGCCTCAGACAGCACACACACGCACACACACACACACACACACACACACACACACACACACACACACACACACACACAGGACCTCTTACTGAAACTTTAATTTCCTTCCTCCCCCCCTCATGTCAGTCTGTTGAAACACATTTCCCGGGACGGTCAATATTAGCTTTTATTTAAAGTGTGAGCGAGCCGTTTAGCCGTTTATTGAGGTCCGCTAGCTCCCGCCGCCACGCGACCGCTTAACCTTCACGCTAGGCTAGCTAGGCAGCGCTACATTAGCTACATGCACACACAAGGAGGCCATCAAAAGGGGGGGGGGGGGGGGCTCTGTAAATGTTTAACCGCAGAAAAACAGGAAAGGTGATCACTTAATTAGCGTGATGCTACTACGGAACACAAGCAGAATACCTGATGTTCTGCTTCAGAAGCTGCTCATGTGTTGGTGGTCAGGGATTCAGAGCGCTGCAGTCATCGTACTGTTGTTGTCCTCACAGCGTTGAGAGGAACCACTCGCTGTATCAGAAACAGTTTGGTTGTTTCTCTTCTTAATCTCATCACTAGGCGCGGCCCTTTGCCATCGTCACATTCTCTCGCTCAAGGTTTGATTTGTGTTCCGTCTTCAGTCGGTTCTTCAGAACCATCGCTGCTGTTGTTTTTTTATTCTCAATTGAATTTGAGAATGAAATGATCTTCAGATGGGTTGTGCTGTTTGCCTGCTTATCAGGGGAAAGAAGAAGCTCTTGTTATTGTCCAGTGAGTTGAAACGACTCATCAAGGTGAATGAATTGATTGTGGAAATTCTGTGTGTGTGTGTTGGGCTGAAACACAGCATATCACTGGAAAAAAAAACACTTTATGCATTTTGTTATTCCTGAACCTTCCTGTAACTAAAACAGCAGAATACTTGAGAACATGAGTGCTTTTAACACAGTGGTGAGGAGTAGAAGACATTGAATAAATGCAACTGATTGGTTGCATTCAGGTTGGCTGTTTCTCATCATCTTCATAAGTGCTGGTTTGTTATTTCCATGTTGGTCCTTCTGCCCTTCCATCAGAACCGGTCCATCTTGTAATCATGCATACAAAGCCTCAACTCCTTTATGATATTCTATATACCATTAGATAACCCTTGCCTCAAATTATACCTATTTTCATAAAAGCACATATATTGGCATGTAGCATATTATATTCAAGTGATGCCAGTGTAAACAACTCTGTTTCACCCCTGTTACTGCCAATGATATATAGAATCACAATAATACAAATGTACAACAAAATATATAATAAATACTGATGTTTTTATTACAACATTTAATTACTGCTGCGACAGATAGCTCCTTAATTGGATACTAATACCCCCCCACCCTTCCTCAAGGTCTAACACTGTTAAACTGACACAGACGCAAAGCATCCCCCAAACAAGTGAACCATCCCATCGGTGACGCCTCGCAGTGAGACATTATGTTTTTAATAAGGCGATGCAGCTCGTCATGTGACCCAGGGCCGACACCGTGTTTAGGATCGATCGGGTTTGATGGAAGGCGGCGTGATTCATATTTGTTATTATAATGAGCCCCTTGGAGAATAAGATCTGACTGGAAACCAGTGGAAACCATCGACTGGTCACCTGTCGCTTGGAGGCCATTTGGACTGACCAGCTGGGGGTCTTTACTCCCAACAAGACCCCCAGTCAGACTGACCTACTGGGGGTCTTTCTCTCTCTCTCTCTCTCTCTCTCTCTCTCTCTCTCTCTCTCTCTCTCTCTCTCTCTCTCTCTCTGTCTCTCTTGGTCTCTTTCTCTCTCTCTCTCTCTCTCTGTCTCTCTGTCTCTGTCTCTGTCTCTGTCTCTCTCGGTCTCTCTCTCGGTCTCTCTCTCTCTCAGTCTCTCTCTCTCTGTCTCTGTCTCTCTCTCTCCCCCCCCCCCCCCCGTGTGAGACAGGATGACAGAGTAAAGCGCGCCGTGGTTCAGTCCTTGGCTCGTCACAGCGGCCGACCGCTGGGATTCTGCTGTGAATCAATACAACAATATACAGTCTGAGGGGCGCACACACACACACACACACACACACACACATAAACACACACCAGGCACGCACACACACACACTCCAGGCATGCACGCACATGCGCAAACACACGTCCACACACAGGCGCACACAAGCACACACGCGTAAACAGACTGACTACCCTGTCCCCTTCAAAGATCTCACAGACACACACAGAAGTACACAATCCAGGTGACACTCCTTCTCAAACCTATTGTGATTGTCTGTGGGGTATTTCAATGCTCAGCATGCACACACAATGAGACGCAAACATTCCAACACGTGTATGCACACAAACACACACGCACACACACACATCTGCATTCACTCTCCATGCAGATGAGTGTGTGTGTGATCAGCCGCGGCGCCTCTCTCATCCATCAGCGGTTGGAGGTGTGTGTGTTTGGATGTTTGCATTCTTACGATAAATCCCATCGATCACAACGCGCGAACACGCCAAACGCACATACAACGCGCGCGCACGCAAAATCATGCACTGTGCGCACACGCGCAAAGCCATGCACAACGCTCACACACAAAAATAGACTCCCAGGCTTGTGGAGAACAGAACAACGTCAGCGTCTGCGTAGCCTCACCTCACGCCTGTTCCTGCTCCCCCTCCTTCAGTCTTCAACAATCATAGCCTGGATTACACACACACACACACACACACACACACACACACACACACACACACACAACACTCTTTTCTTATATCGATGCGCTCCTGCATGCGCTCCTGAGCAGAGTGGCGTTGTGCGTGCGTTTGACACGGATTGTGATTCTCACCCCAGAAATAGGATCGCTGGGAGGAATGTAACGCAGCTATCGCTTTAATTAATCATCTGGCAAAACGCAGAGCTCTCTGTAGGCAGCGCGCAGTCCAGCGGCCCTGGGTGGAGCGCAGTGTGTGTGTGTGTGTGTGTGTGTGTGTGTGTGTGACTGGGGTACAAACAAACAGGAAGTACTTAACTGGGCTTCCCCTCCTGATGCTGCTGATGTGGGATGGCGTGGTGGCGTCGCTGGGGACCCAGGGATAAACAACGCTGCTCACTGGAGCCTGGTGGGGGAATTACAATCACTCCAGCATGTGTGTCTGTAGTCTGCCCTGTTTGGTCATCATGGTATGCATGTGTGTGTGTGGGTGGGGGTGTTTGTGTCTGTGTGTGTTTGTGTGTGTTGCGTGTTCCAGTAAATCTGTTGTGTGTTGTCTTAATCTGCATGATAATTGATAGCCTTGTGTGAATTATCATGTGTTTGTGTGTATGATTGTGAGAGAGTTATGTGTGGTATTTGTGTTGTAGTGTGTGTTGACTTTCAGTAGTAAGAGAGATCTCTGACTATGTGGTTGTGTAGCGGTTAACATGCAGGCCAGTGTTCATAAAACAATGTGGTTAGAGTGAGCCAGACAAATACAGATACCGTAAAGAGATGGATGGAACCGCTTCCTCCTTATTGATTCCCCGCGAGGTACGAGCCGCATCCAGATTAAAAAATGAAATGAAAGTTCAGCATACGGCATAACTCATGTCTGGAGGTATGGTCAGACCCTCTCCAAGTCGGAGAGAGAGCCCCTCAACTGGGAGGCGACCCCCGACCCCAGTGGGCGAACACAATTAGCATTGGCGGCGCAACTCAATGAACACTCTCCAAAATGGCTGCCTCGTGCCCCCTCTGCCCCCCTGGAGGACCCAGGCTGCGGCTGGTGTACTTGGAGAACGCCGGCTCGGAGCCAAGCGCTCCGCGGTTAGATACCGGAGGAGCTTGAGAAGGTCCAAGTGGCAGAAGACTTATCATGCTAATGTTGGTTCTAATATTACAGACAGGACGGTGGAGCAGAAATGCATTATTTAGTTCTTTATCTCCACCATATGTTGTTTGGAGGGCGGCGCACGGTGTGAGCTCCATGCCCGCATTCCCCTTCTGTCTGCACCTGCTGCAGTGGTGTCCAACGCCGGCGCTGGTTTGAACCTCTCCGCAGCGGCTGTTGTGTATGTCCCTCACGGCGGCGGAGCTTAGTTAAGGTGTCATTATGGACCCCACCTGGGGAGAGATGGACACAAACATGCGTCCATAAATACATATCTTAACGTGTCCAGAGGGCTGCTGCCCAGCTACTGCAGACTGTACTAACTGTGGGCTCCAATATGTTTCCATTGTATTGCATGAGAAAAGTTTCTTGCCTGCAGCGGATAAGAAGTTATTGACGTTATTCTGACATCTCGCCAGTCCAACATAATGAGAAACATAGTCTCGAACCGGTGCTGTGCGTTCACGGTATCCTTGTTGTCGTTCCTGTATGTCTCATCAGCTCGGCCCTGCTAGCTCTAGCTATTAGCTCTAGCTATTAGCTCTAGCTATTAGCTGTAGCTATTAGCGCCTGCCGAGGGTGAGCGGCGGGCGTGGTGGGGGGCCGGCGTCGTAATGAAGGCTCCGTGTACGGCGGACCCCCAGACCCGTCAGTACCCATTAGGGGCTGTGTCACCGGGCCACGACGTATTCAGATGAGTCCATTACCCCCGGGATCAGGAGCCTCACCGACCTCACCACCTCGGCTCTCCAGCGGGCGATCAGGCACAGCGTGGGGCCGTCTGTGAGCCTCCTCTGGTGTCTGGACCGGTCACAGCGCTCCTGAGTCCCACCACCGCACGCCGACGCGGGGAGAGCGGGTTCCAGCTCCTGCCTGGAGTTCCGTTCTGTTAACCAGCGCAGAGTGTCATGTATAGATACACTGTCTCACTCTCACTCATACTCACTCCATCACTCTCCTTCACAGCTCCCTCTCCTGGCCTGTCCTTCTTTGATTCACACATATCGTCCATCTGCATCCCTCTTCTCCTTCTCTCCCTCTCAGCGTCTCTGTCTCCCTTCCTCTCCCTCCCTCTCTCTCTCTCCAGCTCCGTCCCAATCCCAAACACATCTCTGTCCCTGCCTATTCCTCCCTCTCTAACTCTGTCCATCGCTTTCTCTCTCTCTATCCCTCTTTCTCTGTATTTCCCACTTTCTCCTCGCTATCCATCTCTCTCCACCACTATCACTCTCTCTCTCCATCTCTGTCTCTATCTATCACCGTCCTCTCTCTCTCTCTCTCTCTCTCTCTCTCTCTCTCTCGCCTCGAGCACTGGCTTCCATTTCACTGGGTCACCGCTGAACAACCGCGGGTTACATCAGTCTCCACGGTTACGACCCACACCCCGCCCCCAGAGAGAGAGAGAGTGAACTGCCTCCCCCTCACCTCCACCCCGCTGACACTAAGCTGGTTCCAGCCGGTAAGAGGTCTGGTAATGGGAGGACGGGGCAGCAGTCAGGTGAGCTGCGGCTGTCACAGCCCCCGGAATAGTTTACTTCCTGGCCCCCACTCAGAGCGGTGTGGGGGGGGGGTAGGGGTGGGACTGTGCGGTCTCCGCGCCGTGTTCATTTCTCTAAAAGGGTTCGAGCTGTTGTTGGATCAATGCCATTCTCTTTTTCTTATGCGGTTTCAGATCAAACGGTTTTCAAAAACCGTGAAAGAAAGTTTGGGTGGCTGAGAGAAAGGCCACTCACAGTCGTTGGAGAGACTAAAAGAGAGAGAAATAATTTGAATAGAAAGTACAATCTGAGAGAAGGGAATGGGCTCATGTTTCCTGTTAGTGCGGCGCCCCGGTTTGATGGAGAACATAGGCCGTCTCAGAAAGACCCTCCGTGTTGGTTCTCCTACCGCAGGGAACACCTACAAATGAGCTTTTACCAGAATGTTTTCTTTGGCTCAAAGCCAACCCCATCCTGCACCTTATAACACCACCCCAGCACCTCCTCCGCTTCACCCGTTAGGGAAGGCTGGGGGTGTTGTGTTGGGATGAATGTTGTGATGATGAATCACGTCGCACAACAGGCAGAGAGGGGCCGGACACTCGGTGGCTCTAATTGGTTATCATCTGGTCTTGTCTCTCCCTCATTAGCGCGGCGCGCATTACCAGCTGATGTTATGATGCCCGAGAAGCAGGATTAGCCGAGGTTAGGCGATGTGAGCCGCTAATCACACACACCTTGGGTTATTCCAGACCAGGCGATGCCGTTTTCACCTTCCCTTTAGTCTGGTCTTTTTATAAATGGAGAGATACCCGGTTATCCCAGGCCCCCGCTTACCCCAGGACCCCAGCTTACTGAGGTACCCGGCTAACGAGGTACCCGGTTACCCCAGCCGCCGGTTACCCCAGGCATCCGGTAAATGAGGTATCCTGTTAACGAGGTGCCCGGTTAATGTGGTAACCTGTTAACGAGGTACCCGGTTAATGAGGTACACAATTAATGAGATACACAGTTAACGAGGTACCCTTTTAACGAGGTATCCTGTTAACGACATACCTGGTTAATGAGGTATACTGTTAACGAGGTACCCTGTTAACGAGGTACACTGTTAACGAGGTACCTTGTTAACGAGGTACACTGTTAACGAGGTACCCTGTTAACAAGATACCCCGTTAACGAGGTAAACTGTTAACGAGGTACCAGGTTACCCCAGGCCCTCTGTTACCCAAGGCACCAGGTTAACGAGGTACCCTGTTAACGAGGTGATTGGTTGACAAGGTACCCTGATAACGAGGTGACCGGTTAATGAGGTACACTGTTAACGAGGTGACCGGCTAACGAGGTACCCGGTCAACGAGGTGGCTCAAAAAGAGGGCATGTCCGGGCAAAAGAGGACGTCTGGTCACCCTACGCACGGGAACCCATTTGATTCCTACCTGTTCCACTGTTAAATAGCGGCGCAAATTGGTGGGAGCTATCCTGGTAATTTCTCTGCGTGAGAAATACGAAGTGTGGTGTGTGAGCGTGTGCATGGGTTGAATTGCGTGTGTCTCACGCCGAATGGACTGTCTGGTAACTGCTTGTTGAGGTTAGCTTAGTGTATGCTCCAGAGATGGTGTTAGCTTAGCAAAGACCTTGGTACGGGATTCTTGTAAGCTTTTGCCCTTTACACAATTGTGCTTGTGTTTCCTCTCGTAGACTCTGAGCGTGTGCCTGATGTATGATGAGATCACTGAAGAGATCATCAATCAAAATCATACGTTACTGAATCATCCCGTTTATGAGGTCACAAACGAACAGAGGAGGCCGGTAATGACTGATGGACACCTGCTGGTAGAAGAGGAACCATTACGACGGCATCAGGGCTGTTTAAACAATTCATGTTCTGCATCAACACAAATCTCTTTGTCATTTCATTGCAGTTTCAGCGACTCTGAAACAAAATAAGCATTGTGGTTTAAAAACACAACAAACATATTTCATAAACACATTCATTGGACAGGCGGATGTGTTAAATGCAAAAGTCCGCTTCCCCCCTCCCCCCTCATATCAACCACCAGCGAATAGAAAGTATCCTTTAAATCCAAACACTTTTATTAACACTGTCTCGGATTGCCTCTTTCAGTTTAGTACAAAATAATCACAATGAGATATTTGAGCCATTTTTCTGCAGCCCAGGAGTGGGGTGTGTGTGTGTGTGTGGGGGAGACTAGGCAGCCACAGCGTTCTCCAGAACATTCTGTCTGCTACGGTTAGCCAGCCAGAGATAGCCTCAATATTGAAATCCAGGCTGCAAAAGCCATCTGTAGAGTGCTGACTGCAGACATCGCGTGTGTGCTCTTCTCCCGCACACGCACCAGCGCACACATGCACACACACACACACACGCAGCGCTTTTTCTAATATCGGGTTTGTGTGTAAGTGTGTGTTGTTTTGTGTGTTTTGTTTGTCTGTGTGTGTTTGTGAGGCAGCGAGAGAAAAAAGCGGGAGAGAACGATAGAATAGAGAGGAGAGGAGAGCGAGAGCGAGGGAGAGGGAGAAAGATAGACAGCGATGGGGAAACAGCGGGGGAGAGAGAGAGCGAGAGAGATGTATGATGACAGAGGGAGAGAGAGAGAGAGAGAGAGAGAGGGAGAGAGAGAGAGAGAGAGAGAGAGAGAGAGAGAGAGAGAGACAATGCATTCTGAAAATAAAATTGAATTGTTGTTGATTGTCAAAGTCAAACAAACGTGCTGACATTGCAGCGCAGTTCATCTTTGTAGGCATATCCCAGAAATCATTGCGCAGGGAAGGGGAAAAAAAACAACCAAAGTTATTTTTTTTCATCTCTCCATTTCACATTTTTTCCCCCTCTTTGTCGACCCCTGTATCTTAAGTTATCACTCTCCCCCAGTTACCCCTCTCTCTCTCGCCCTTGTTTCCTTCCATCAATGCAGTTTCCTACATGCAGTTCTGTCCACATCCAAAAGAGGGCAGTGTGGAACACGTCATCTCCAGGGAGCCGGGCAGAGGCGGTGGATCCACTAAGCTAACTGTTCTTAGCAATAACGCAGACAAACACACACCTTTGCTTTCTCTCCCCTCCTCCACCCCTCCTCCACCCCTGCTTCCTCCTGAGGGAACTCAGAAACACCAGAGATATCCTCTTTCTTTACCTCTTTCCCCGTCTCAATGCCGAAAAATTATGAAGTCCACGCGAATACAGAATAAATACCCTTGTAACCTTTCTTTGTTTCCAAGCCCGACCGCATTCCCAAACCGCTTTTTCATTAATGCCGTTTTTATGTTATGGAGTTCTGTATTTTTTTTATAATTGCTACAGCTGCTGTGGAATTATAAAAAGTGTCGCCAAACGGCACATAATCACGGCCTTTGGCACACACAATGCTTTTCCATTTTCACTGTTATTCACTCTGGCTGAAGCCAGCGTTTCATTCTAGCGCAGACAATACACTGCAGAGACACATTATCACAGTGGTGTCACTCTGACCTGCATATTCAGCAGGCAGGTGTGTGTGTAAGTGTATGTGTGTGTGTGTGTCTGTGTGTGTGTGTGTACGTGCGGTAGCGTGAGTGTAATAGGAGGTGAGCAGGGAGAAGGAGTGATGGAGTGTGGGAGGACGATGTGTAAAGGGGAGGTGGAGTGTGACGGGAGAGAGGGAGAGAGAGAGACATAGTTGCTTAATGAGGGGAAGAGAGAATGGGGAAGAGATTTGGAATGACGGCGGGATTTACCGAGAGAGATGTTTGGAGTGAGGGAGGAGCAGAGAGAGAGAGAGAAGCCTAACGAGAGAGGCAGAGCGATGGAGAGATGCTGAACAGAGGACAGGAGGCAGGGAGATCAGGAGGAGAAGGAATGGAGGATTAGAGAGAGACAGAATGTGTGGAGCGAGGAGGAGACACCAAATACCTCCCCCAATGAAGGGGAAGGGGGTAGAGAGGGAGAGAGGGAGAGAATAAAGTATATGTGTGTGTATAGAGATGGAGTGGTCCTGATGCGGGGGAACGGGGGGTGGTGAGAGGGTCCGTACAGAGCCGAGCTCTGGAGGGTATTATGGTCTGCAGGCTCCTGCCAGCCCAGCCCCGGGTAGCGATAGCCACACAGCCGCGGGGGGCGGGGGGGTGAACGGTTGATTCGGGGATCCCCGCCCTCCGTCTCCATGCCGGGGGGGCGTTAGTTGCTCCTCTCAGGGAGCCAACAGATTAACGCCGGAAGGCGGATCCTGGGTCCGCTCTGAATGTGTTCTGAGCAGCAAGGAAGAGGAGTCCGACCAACAGAAGAGCAGGAAGGCTTACGTCAGGCCCGAGAAACAAATCCATTTGTTTGTGCGGCATAATGATGTAACATCTTTAAAAACACACACAAAGCCGACACCGACAGTCTACAGTGACCGGGAGATATCCCCTCCACGCAGGGCTGAGGAGATGTTCCGCAATCACATCCCCGCCGCAAAGCCAGCCAGCCACCCACACACACACAGGCACGGACACACACACACACACACACACACACACACACACAGGCATGGACACACACACACACACATACACACACACACACAGGCACGGACACACACACGCACAGGAATGGGCAGACACACAAAGACACACCAACAGACATACACACACACATACTGACATTTATGCACACACACACACACACACAGACTGCAGTTATACACACACACGCAAACATAGAAAGACACACACATACACACACAAACTAACACTAAGATGTATACACACATAAACTAAAATGTATACACACACACACACACACACACACACAAACACATACTGTGACATTCTCGCGGAAAAGTGGGTTCAATGAACATTCCTGTATGCATGAACTAACACCCACTGACGAGGATGTAGTACTAGCACAGGAGTGGACTGGTGGTCTGCCAAGCGCCTGCAGAGAGAGACAGAGAGGGAGAGGGAGAGGGAGAGAGAGAGGGAGGTAGAGAGAGAGGGAGGGAGAGAGAGAGAGAGAGAGAGAGAGAGAGAGAGAGAGAGAGGGAGGGAGAGAGAGGGAGGTAGAGAGGGAGAGAGAGAGAGAGACAGAGAGGGAGAGGGAGAGGGAGAGAGAGAGGGAGGTAGAGAGAGAGAGAGGGAGAGAGAGAGGGAGAGAGAGGGAGAGAGAGAGAGAGAGAGGGGGGGAGAGGGAGAGAGAGAGAGAGAGAGATTACGCCAACACAGGATTCACTCCAGAATAAAGCGCTACAATAGCGACGTCACGACCGCAATCACCACCCTTTCACTACGCCGATCAAGCTGCTTAAAAAAAGACCAGAAAAGAAACAGCGAACCGGGAGCCACGGCGTGAATAGGGCTGGTGTAGCCATGGCAACAACTAAAACAACCCCCCCCCCCCAACTCCCACATTGATACCCCAAAGCTCTAGCCCTTAGTCTGGGAAATCGATGGAGTCTGAGATCTGAGGTTTAAATGAAACCAACGACCAGTGCTGGCTGAGCTCCGACCTGACCTCTCCCTCCTCACCCTCCTCACCCCTCCTCACCCCTCCTCACCCTCCTCACCCCTCCTCTCCCTCCTCACCCTCCTCTCCCTCCTCTCCCTCGTCTCCCTCCCCACCCTCCTCTCCCTCCTCACCCCTCCTCACCCTCCTCACCCTCCTCTCCCTCCTCTCCCTCCCCACCCTCCTCTCCCTCCTCTCCCTCCTCTCCCTCCTCACCCTCCTCTCCCTCCCCACCCTCCTCACCCCTCCTCACCCTCCTCACCCCTCCCCACCCTCCTCACCCCTCCTCACCCTCCTCACCCCTCCCCACCCTCCTCACCCTCCCCACCCTCCTCACCCCTCCTCACCCTCCTCACCCCTCCCCACCCTCCTCACCCTCCTCACCCTCCTCTCCCTCCTCTCCCTCCTCTCCCTCCTCACCCCTCCCCTCCCTCCTCACCCTCCTCACCCTCCTCACCCCTCTTCTCCCTCCTCACCCTCCTCACCCCTCCTCACCCCTCCTCTCCCTCCTCCCCCCTTCTCACTCTACTCATCCTCCTCACCCCTCCTCTCCCTCCCCTCCCTCCCCTCCCTCCCCTCCCTCCTCACCTGTCATACTCACCCGCCCCAGCCTCCCATGAAGTGGGTTAACGATGTACACACTGATACCATCTACCATGTGCTACTGGTACCATGTGATACTAGTACCATGTGATACTGGTATCATGTGATACTGGTACCATGTACCATGTTATACTGGTCCCATGTGATACTGGTACCATCTGATACTGGTACCATGCAATACTGGTACCATGTGATACTGGTACCATGTACCATATTATACTGGTCCCATGTGATACTGGTACCATCTGATACTGGTACCATGCGATACTGGTACCATGTGATACTGGTACCATGTACCATGTTATACTGGTCCCATCTGATACTGGTACCATGTACCATGTTATACTGGTCCCATGTGATACTGGTACCATCTGATATTGGTACCATGCGATACTGGTACCATGTGCTACTGGTACCATGTGATACTGGTACCAAGTGATACTGGTACCATGTGATACTGGTACCATGTGTAACTGGTACCATGTGATACTGGTACCATGTGCTACTGGTGACATGTGATACTAGTACCATGTGATACTGGTACCATGTGATACTGGTACCATGTTATACTGGTCCCATCTGATACTGGTACCATGTACCATGTTATACTGTCCATTCTGATACTGGTACCATGTGATACTGGTACCATGTGATACTGGTGACATGTGATACTGGTACCATGTGTAACTGGTACCATGTGTAACTGGTACCATGTGATACTGGTACCATGTACCATGTTATACTGGTCCCATCTGATACTGGTACCATGTACCATGCTATACTGGTCCCATCTGATACTGGTACCATGTACCATATTAAACTGGTCCCATCTGATACTGGTACCATGCATCATGTGATACTGGTCCCATCTTATACTGGTACCATGCACCATGTGATACTCGTCCCATCTGATACTGGTACCATGTACCATGTTATACTGGTCCCATCTGATACTGGTACCATGTACCATATTATACTGGTACGCAGGATGACTTTTGGGAATATATGATGACAATATTGGAGGAAGTTGAGTCTGGACCAGTCTGAAATATTCTCCTTTTAAATCGAGTCTCCCCGACCCATGAAGCTCTTTGGCTCCAAACCGTCGGTCGGGGCCTAGGTCACCCATCGCTGATGATGGGATCGTCAGCTGTGAGGTTAGACCGTTAGGACCAATCAAAAGGCTTCCCTGTTGCTGTGTCAACATTAGAACCGTATTCCCTGCCTCAGATAATGTGTTGGTAGCCTCTTAGTCCTAGACGGTTTATGCCTCCCGTTCGGAACTTTTTTAATCTACATTTTTACGTTGAGGTTTTTAAAGGTCATTCCAGGTACATTTGATTCATTTCCCATCCGTATATTAATAATAAATCATGTTTCGATACCGGCAATTCATGAACTCTTTTCCGAGGGCGGCCTGACAGCAGTGTGGCACAGGAAGTGAGTTTAAATCAGGTTCCTTAATGGAGCGGGAGACTGCCTCAGACCACTGCCAAGCCTGTCACCCGTCAGGGGAGACCGACGCCGCCTTCTGAGCACATGAATGCAACTAAAACACCATTAAATATGTTCGGCTGTGGTGTATTATAAATAATATGTTGTATAAGTACCCCCCCCTGTTAGGGAATGAGGTGCATCGTATTGTCTATGTACACAGTCGGCTGCTCATTTCTCTTGGATATGCTTCCATGTTTTCAGTGCAATACACAGTTTTTGTCGATTTTTATCCTTGGCAGGGAAATTGCATAGTAATGAAAATGGTTTTGGCAATTGTGATGGAGCGAGGCAGAGAGAGGGAGAGAGAGGCGGAGAGAGCGACAGAGAGAGAGGGGCAGAGAGAGAGAGAGAGAGAGGCAGAGAGCTCTCTCTCCCTCCGTTCTCCTGCTGAAACAGTCTGCAGATTGCTTGTTTTCCCCTGATTGAAGGTTTAGAGGATTTGGCAGTCTTCCATCTCCTCTCTGGGCTGGAGGATATCGATGGCGTTTAGATACTTGTGTTTTCGGCTGCACCTGAAACGCCTTTCTCAGCCTATGCTTATAAAAACATATCCACAGTGTGTGCGCGCATCATGGCTATTTCCTTTCTTCCCTTTAGACTGCGACGGCTCTCGCTGCCACGCTGAGTGAATCAATCGCCAAGGAGGCCAGCATGTCTATTTCCAGATCTAAATGTATTTAGATGTAAAATAGACACATCGCCTTTCTAGCCTCACAAAAAAAATCACATTTATGCACATCATTCACTCCTATCACCCAATATCTGCCACCCCCCAGAATCCAATCTCTGACACCTTCTGGGCGAGCGAACCCAGCCCCGCACACACAAACGATGGTGTGTGCGGCAGAGTCTCTCGGAAGCCCGCCAATAGAGCGGTGAATGACAAAGTGCAGGTCTTTGTGCAGGCCGCGGTCTATATGCTAATACATTCACCAGGGGTCATTCATGTTTTTGGAGTTCTCTCTGAAATCCCTAGCATTGTTGGTACTGGTGATGCCCTGCTGGCTTGGAATTGACATAAAGTCGAAGTTGGAGTTTGTATTGTGTTGCCGTTCCTGCGAGGAGTGAAACAAATAGAGTTGAATAGAGTTGTTGCTCATTTACTAGCAGTAAAGACACTTCTTTCACTGGCGATTCAACTGAATCCAGATAATGTCATTAAGGCACAGAGAGAGGTGATAAACCTCCTGTCACTCTCCCTCCCAGTACTAAAACTCACCGCTACACCTTGTATGGGTTTATAGCCGACATATCAATAGCATACCCCCCTCCTAGTGAATATGCTAGCGTTACGAGGGGGTTAGCAGACTGACTCTGAAACACAAGCACGCGTCTCATAGCAAAGTACGCTCACACTTTCTTCAATAGAACCCCCAAAAAGAAGGCAATTTGATCAAAATGGCTGCCAGTCAAGTGGGTGGTGTGGGTACAAAGGCTGTTCCAGAGAACCTTTTATGTATATATATTTATTAATAGAGTTTGTTCCAACTAATTAAAAAGCCGAACCCCAACAATGACCCTGGGTGGGGGCGGGGCATTGGGGTCTCATTGCGAGACCCCAATGAACCCCCCCCCGCTCCAAGTCAATGGACTCCCGCTCTCCTCTGCTCCGGTTGTTTGGTGGGTGTCCACGGCTCCCGCAGCAGCAGAACCCCGTCCTCCTCGCGGCCTGTGGGGGAGAGAGAGACGAGAAGAGAAAACGTAATAATAAACTGAGGCGCGGCGCACGGATCTATTTCCAGTTTTAATTAGGTGGCTTTTGTAACTGTAACAGACACACTTTGAGCGGGCATTATCCACTCCCAGCTTTAATTAACAGCTGCCTCTTGGTTTCTCCACATGAAAAGGGGAGAGAGAGGGGGAGAGGGGAGAGAGACATGGAGACTGAGTGACGAGGTGTCAGGGCGTGTCAGTCTGTCTTCCAGGAGGGAGCAGGTTTCGCAGTGTGTTTGCCCTAAAGAGCAAAAAGACAAAAGTGCGGAGGTACGCACATTTCCCTCTCTCTCTTTCCCCCGAGCCCTCAGCGTTTTCCGTGTGCAGGGTGTTAACTCAGCATGAGGGGGGGGGGGGGGCCGTCTGGGCTTCACCAAAACGCCTTCAATCTCCCGACTTTGAGCTTGATTCCCCCCCGTACCGAAGAGGAATGAATGAGCGTACATTAAGGATTATACCCGGTAATCTCAATGTAGCACCTCGCGTTTACGTCTGGGAAACGTTCCTTCCTATTACCCAGTCTGTCTCGTCACATTATGCACAGCGAACGCCAGCGGAAGTCAAGTGTGTTTGAGCGCTAATTCCTTTCAAAGCCTCCCTCGTTCCTCCTGGATCGGGTCCCCGTTGGAGCAGAGGTACCGCACGCTCAAAGTTCTGCTCCTGGAGAGTAGCGCTGGTTAGAACGTGATCCGTGAACACTGGGAGTTAGTTTTGTTCCTCTGCACCACCCCCATGTCGGTGTTGTGTGACAACACGCTGATGTTCCCACAAGCCGCTACAGGAGCTGTGAAGGGAGGAAGAGCACATCTGAAGGGCGGAAGAGGAGGCGAGGGAGCAGATGAGACGGACAGGAGGACCAAATATGATTTGACTGCAATACTCACGACCCCCTGGGGAAACCTCCTCTGTGTAACCCCGTCCTCGCTAGGAACTAGGAGCTATGGGGCTAGGATCTAGGTTCTAGGAGCTAGGAGCATCGCCGGGAACCAACTCCAGTTGTACTCTTAGTGTGCCCCTGCCTTGCTTATGGGCAGGGTGGGAATGAGCAGCAGAGAAAAGCGAACATTGGAAAGAAGAGAAAAAAAGCAGAATACCACATGAGAGGAAGGGGAGAGTAAACTCAGATGAAGAGCAGAAGATAAGAATACCACGAGCGCCTCCCATGGTTCAGACCTCCATGAACAGCCCTGATGAGTGAAGTCAGCAGAGACGTGTGCACACCTTGATGGTGGAACACTTTGTATTCCATCCCTTTTCATAATCCCACTCAAAGCCCCCCAGTCACCAGCCCACCATCCTCCTGCCAGAAGGATTGACATATTGGAGTTATTTAATGTTTTAATAATGGGACTCCCTCCCGCGATGCATCGATTCACAGTCAGGGCCGCCGTTCTGACAAAGACTCATTTTACAGTCATGAGTCGAGTGCTTAGTTGAGTCAACCGTGAAATACAAACCAACCAATATTTCTTTGTGGTGCTCATTTAAGTCCTACTTACATTTCAGTCAAGCTTGTGTACTTGTAAACATCCCGCGTGCTTACTCACAGAATCAATGCGAGATTGCATCTCTAAGTATGCTATGCAAGTGCACTTGGCATGAGTGGAACTGAATTAGTGTGTTGCTTTGGTTCACTGGCTAATAACAAAACGTTACAGAGGATCCTGTTTGAGTCAGTAGCTAATACACATGTACTGGTTTGGATAGCAAATATGCAGCATATCGCTTCATATAACTCCTAAATCATATGCATAGCCCTCAAGGTCCATCCAAACCCATTGAAATGAGCGAGTTCTCGTGTTTCAATTAGAAAAGTAGATGTTATGAAGCACTTTGAAGCCCAGCCCTGCGAGCTCTAGATAATTACTCTTCTATCTGCGGCCAGCTCTTCTGCACCTGACAAATTATCCTCATTAGGAAATATCCTGCTGACCACAGGAAAATGCCTGGCCATTTATGAATATCCAAACCGAAAACATCTTTAACTATCCCTCTGCCTTCGTGTTACCTTCCTAATTAAAGTACTATATGGTGGACACTGGACAGGAGATACAGAGATGTTGTGATGAATAGCGAATGCAAATGATGAATAACTGATGGAGCAAGCATAAACCTTGACCGATGCGTGGCCATATCAATTGTTGATGATGTCCTCCTTCAACCACGCGGGATCCGTGGACCAGGCTGCCTTCCTCGCCTCCAGAACTGCCCTCGGAACAAGCCTAGGTTACCCTCAGGCAATCCCCCAACCCGGAGATGGCATTCAGGATTTTTTAAAAGAGAGAGGTTCATGTTTGAATGTTGATGTTTGAAGTGGAGAAAGATAGACAGTTGTTTAATCCGCTACTTAAGCAAAATTAACACCAGCAAGCCAAACAAGAAAAAGTAACTTAGTGGAAATAAATGACAAATGTCCTCACAGAAACATTTGCCATCTGCTGAAGGAGCCATAGATAAATAGTAATTGTAAGTTCTGGTGAGTAGAGAGAAGGCTGGCAGGCTGGTGGGTTGGGCTATCGATAGATAAGTCGCTCAATAACAAAACATCCAGGGGAGAGGAGGGAGATAAAACAGAACCTTGGCCTCAGTGCTCCAGAAAGACATTCTGTTCTCCTCTCTCCGTGCAGTCCAAATTGGGATGAACTGAAGGGGGCTAGTCCGCATGCAAGGCCCTGTTCCGGAACCGTCCAGCAGCCCTCCTAATCCCTCCTCTTTACTCCTCATGCACCAGTGCTGCATCACATTCGGTCGCTCCGCCATTTTTATTCAATTAATCTTTTATCAGGAGCCCCGGGCTGCACTCTCAGCACCGGCCAGAAATGGAATTGTGCGGGGCTAGCCTTTTTCTATCCGGGGCTGCAGGACAGATAGCCCTCCTCTCTCTCTCTCTTGCTCTATCTCTCTTCCATCCAGAGCTATTGTCCTAGGCTTTTTGGAGCGTGGTGGCTAGCTTATTATTGGTGCCAAGTAAACACATTGGGTTAGGGGGAGTGGGGGGGGGGGGGGGGGGGGGGGGGGGGGCAGGCAATCGGCACAATAGACTAAATTAGCATCCGTTTGTGTGCAAAGCTGTCAGAATTAGGTTATTGGGTGCTTTGGGTTTCGGTGGTTCGGATTCCTACGTTGTTGATGTGGTTTCAAAGTGTTTTCTGAAAAGAAAAAGGATTATATAGAAAGGAATTGCTGGCTCTTTCATCAACAGTTGGCGCTAAATATATTTCAGCGTACTGTAACTCCTTCATTAGCCTTTCCCCTGTCATCGGCGCTAATGCCGCCAGTTGACGCGCCGCGACAAGCTAACCGGAGAGCGGTGAGCGGAACCCGAGCAGCCCGGCTGCTCATGAAGAGCTGCTCTCAGACCGTCTGATGCACAGGCCCCCCGTGGTGCGCTGGGTTAAAACCCTTCCATTACTGCCAGGGTGGGTTTGACGGTCATCCCATGTGAAGGGTTCCTGGGGCCGCGGCCTCCGCAGCACGCTGGGGGGGGCGGTTGTGTGTTCTCCCAGCGCTTCCACGAGTTAGCCTTTCCCCGGCGGCCGCTGGCCCTGATTAAACATGACAGGCCAGCCTCTGCGAGCCATGTTTGAGTTGAAGCCTCAAAATGCTCACAATTGCCCTGTTTTGTCGTCCTGTAGACGGGGGACGGAGGGCTTCCCTTTTCCCGCCGCCGTGGCACATGCCCGCTTCGTTTAGCGCGTGAGGGAATGTTGTGATGGAATGTTGTCGGGAGGGGGAAGCAGACGAGCAAACGCTACTTCAACTGTCGTTAGCGGTAGCACTAGCAGCATGGACATGACAGCAGCACTGGCATAACTGTGTTTCATGCAGTGTGTGGATGTGTGTGTGTGTGTGTGTGCGCGTGCGTGCGTGTGTACATGTTTGCGCTGGGTTGTGCATTCATGTTTGTGTGCGGTTTTGCGTGCGAGCATGCCTTGCGTGCGTGCGTGCGTGCCTTGCATGCATGCCTTGCGTGCGTGCATGTATGTGTGTCTGTGTTTCCGTGTGTGCATTCATGCCTGCGTGGGTGCCTGTGTGTGTATGTGAGTGTGTGCGTGCGTGCATATATGCATGTGTGAGTGAGTGTGTGTGTGCTTGCTCGCATGCGTGCCTGTGTGCGGACTGTGTATGTGTCCTGCAACTCCCCGTACGGGAATCTTTTTGGGGCGCCTGAATAAAAGGTAAACATCACTAAAACTTAATAGTCCCGCGTTATGTTTTAACAGCCTCCCATTAAACCCTGATTACCTTGACTCCTATATCATTAATTAGGCAGATAGTGTGAACGCCACATTACCAAAATAATAGTTCTGTCAGGCAGAATACATCTGTGTAGTTTAAACTGTTAAATTCCATTTTATTCTGTCTACATGGAGGGTTGAGCTCCTGAATTAGTGACGAGAAAATTTAGGAGAGAGAAGAAGATTATTGTGGACATTCTACAAGTCAAGGCATGAAAGTGATGACGGCTCCTCTTCTCCAGCTATTTTGTTTGCCCACCAATAGCGTGCCAGCAAAAGAGTTTAGCTTCCTGCAAGAAGACGCTGACTGTTGAGCCTTCCCGGAGGTGTCATGTCTCCGCTGATCAGGTGATTCTCTGTGCGGATGAGGAGTGGTTTGTGCGGTTCACAGCATGCCGCACACATTCTGATGTTTGGCCCTGGAGCTAGAGTTAGAGAAGGTTGTGTTGATCTGATGTTGTTGTGCTTTGTGTTGACTTATTGTGTTCTTCCTGTCCTCTCACGGCGGAGTGTGTGGAGGTTAGGAACCACACAGACTGCCTGGATGGAGTCCGAGCGGCTCCACTGAGCTCCGAGATGACGTCCATGATGTAGCATGAGCCAGGCTTATTATGCTAGCAGGCCACTGTGTATTATAATGACGCAGGAAGAGGTTTCTACCGGCTTCCTTCTTCAACCTAATTGTCATGTTTCAGGAGAAGGAAAATGATCTGCACTGAATGCTTTGCTACGTGCCATCATTATCTTAGTTTAATGGGGTGACTTCTTCTGGACTATCTATCTTTATGTCTCTCTACCGCCCCGCCCCTACTTCTGGACGTCAGGAGCACAGCTCTGCAGTGAGGTGACCACATTCAGGAGGTCCAGTAGCGCCGTTGGTTTGTGTTATTTCTTTATTAGCGGTTTTCACCACCGGGGGAATATCATCCATTGTGCATCGGCCAGTCAGTGTTTCACTCCTGGCCGTGAAACACTGAGACGTTTCACTTGGAACAATTACCGGTGATGGCATGTCACAGTCCGCTCAGCGCGGAGCACGCTGGAGTTAAGTTGTCACAGTTTTATTTTAAATACTGTGCTTACGCCAAAGAAAATGTCACCGTAACGTAGCAACACCCAAAGAGGCCCTCTCTCTCCCCTCATATCTGTGTCTCTCGCTCCCGTTCTTGCTCTCTCCCTCTACGTTTGTGTCTCTCGCTCCCACTTTTTCCTTCAGTCTCTCTCCCCATCTCTCTCCCTCCAACTCTCTCTCCGTCACTCACTCTCTCTCTCTCTCTCTCTCTCTCTCTCTGACTGTATCCGTCACTCTCTTTCTCTGTCTCTCCCCCGTCTCTCTCTCCCTCTCTCTGTCAATCTCTCTCTTTCTTTGTTTCTGTCTCTCTTTCTGTCTCCCCCCTTCTCTCTCTCTCTCCCCCTTCTCTGTCTCCCTCTCTCTATCACGCTCAAAGCTGTGTTTTTAGTGCTTGTGTTGTTTTTTTCATCTCTTTAAGCTTCACTTTATCAAACTGTCTTCTGAAGTCTGTATTAAGCCTATAAAAGAGTGATTGGTGAATATAACCTTGTCATTGTTTTGTCACTTTATACAAATGTCTTTAAAATGTAAATTCCACTTCAAAGCATTATTTCATTAGTTTAGATGATTATTCCTGTCAACCCACTGCTGAGGTAGGCCTTTTAGCTGGGCTGTGATCAGGACCATTAACGTTGGCATGACTGTTGGCAGTAGAACAGAACCTTGTCCTTGTTGGTTGACGTAGTTAGCCAGACCGATGCTCTTTACCCAGGGGCCTGTCATCCCATCCTGCAGTCCAGAAGCTTCTTGAGTCTTTGTTGGGGTATGTCTGTTCCCCATCAGCGGTCCCCAGCGTCTGCCCTTTGCTACGAACCATCCGGCAGCACCAGCAGCGTCTTCTATACAGACCTCTTAACCAGAGCTGGAGCTCATGAGGCAGCGGTATCTGGGGTCCCTTATACACGCCAGGGTCGTGACCCCAACTCCGGAACTCAGCCTTCTTACACAAAGAGAACAACCTGGTTAGACGTCAGCGGTCTGCCACGTTGGGACGGAGCGAGAGGTTGGTCTGAGCAGGAGACGGTGAGCAACGGGGACAGCTCTGACCTTATCATGGGGACGGTACCTCCATGGGGGCCCTCACACCTCAGGCCTGGTCCACCGCCCCCCCACCTCAGGCCTGGCCCACTGCGGTCCAGCCCCCTGGTGAAGGCATCTGCCAGGAAAGGGATAAATAAATAAATAATCAGAAAGAATCACCCGCTAATTGGCGAATGAAGCGGCAAAGCAGAAGTTCAGACGGAGGATTTGGAGGGAAACAGGGAAGATTAAAACGAGGCACCTTGTTATTCAAATCAGCCGGCACTTAGCGACAAACACGCCATCTGTGATCTTCATTACAAAGCAGCGGCGGCGTGGCTCAGCTGCGAGTCATAACACAGATTAAAGCAACGATGCACCACACTGTTTTTTAATTATTTTGCGGGAAGTGTGGAGAAGGAAGAGCTAGTGTTGTGTTTTCTGGGGGTGTCACGGCGGGAGGAGAGAGGGGGCCGGGCTGGGGGGAAACAACGACGGGGTTTACTGGGACGCTATTGAACTCTGGAACAATGCTATGGTTTGAAATTAGAATGTTGCAAATCTTCAAGATTGTCATCATACGAAGTGTAATTAATACAGTTCAAGGTATTAGGGATGGTTTGGTTATTATGACAATCCCACAGAACGCGAGATAAATCGACTTCAAAACATCCGACATCACCACTCTCATCCCAGATGAGTCCCAGTTCTGTCTCCCAGCGTGAGCCCGCCTCGGAAAACTTTAGTCACGGTTGACGGACCGTAAAGTCTTCGATTCCCCCGCAGAAGGACAAAACAAAAACAACCTCCGCATCTCTGCGGCGGCCATCTTCCCTCCTGCTCCGTGTCCTCCAGGACGTGATAGTCTGGCTTCCTGGCAGCCCCGCTTTGCCTGGGGGGGGGGGGGGGGGGGGGGCTGACAGAGGGGCAGCGGGGGTCGAGCGTCGAGCGTCTGGCCGTTGACAGCGAGGTGTCTGCGGCGTCCTGTAGGGGCCGGGATGGGGAGACGGAAGGATGGAGAGAGAGAGAGAGGTAGAGAGACATAAGGATAGAGAGAGAGAGGCGGGGCGGTAGAGAGACATAAGGATAGAGAGAGAGAGGCGGGGCGGTAGAGAGACATAAGGATAGAGAGAGAGAGAGACGGGGCGGAAGAGAGACATAAAGATAGAGAGAGAGAGAGGTAGAGAGACATAAGGATAGAGAGACAGAGGTAGAGAGACGTAAGGATAGAGAGAGAGGGGCGGGGCGGTAGAGAGACATAAGGATAGAGAGAGAGAGAGAGGGGGCGGAAGAGAGACATAAGGATGGAGAGAGAGAGAGACGGGGCAGTAGAGAGACATAAGGATGGAGAGAGAGAGAGGGGCGGGGCGGTAGAGAGACATCCAGGCTGTGTGTGTTTGTACTATTAGTGGATGAGTAGCTCTCTAGCGCTGAGCTGCGGTTCCTCCACCTATCTCCAGAGCTCTGATCCAGGAGGTTTCTGCAGGAGACACACGGTGACAACAGGTTTCTGTGCACACGGTGTGACACAGTAACCTACCGGGTAAAAGGGAATGGTGGTAAAGCAATGAAAGGAGCCGAAGCGCGGCTCAGGGAGGGGCCTCTCACACGGCGTTCTGGAGCCGGCGGGCCCCTCGGGCCCTCAGGGGCCAAACGACTTAGAATAAGTTCCAATCGGTTGGTTTGTGAACCCGTGATCAGGCGGAGGGTCCAGCGCCATTTAGCGCTGAGAGGAACCGCTACGGGGATCAGGGAGGAAGTGTGAGGGTGTCCCCCCCACCGACGGTGACAGGGGCCCGAAGGGGGGGGGCTTTTAGTCCTGCTTCTACACACAAACTCACAGAACACATCCACACAAACACGCACACGCACACACACACACACGCACACGCACACACACACAGTTAGGCCCCAAGGTGAATCAGGGTGTAGCCAACAGCGGCTGCAGTGCAGAACACGTACATAACACATGGTACATGGGGGTTCTATAGAGGGCTCTGCTGTCTGATGTTCTGATCCAGTACAGAACACGTACATAACACATGGTAGATGGAGGTTCTATAGAGGGCTCTGCTGTCTGATGTTCTGATCCAGTACAGAACACATACATAACACATGGTAGATGGAGGTTCTATAGAGGGCTCTGCTGTCTGATGTTCTGATCCAGTATAGAACATGTACAGTACACATGGTACATGGAGGTTCTATAGAGGGCTCTGCTGTCTGATGTTCTGATCCAGTATAGAACACGTACAGTACACATGGTACATGGAGGTTCTATAGAGGGCTCTGCTGTCTGATGTTCTGATCCAGTTCCAGCCTCTGCCTGCAGTGTGTGCATGTACATGTGTGTCTATGATGGGTTGTGTACGAATGCACGGGTATCATTAGTGTTGGCGTGTGTGTATGATAATTAGTGTGTGTAGGTGTGTAATTATTAATCCAGCAATGCTGTGTGTGTGAGTTTGTGCACCTGTGGTACTGTGTGTTTGTGTGTGTGTGTGTGTGTGTGTGTGTATGCAGGTGTGTTAACGTGTGTGTGTGTGCAGTTGTGTTAATGTGAGGGAGAGAGAGAGAGAGAGAGAGAGAGAGGCAACGAGTCCATGCCAGGGCCAATTAAATGTGTTCAGCTGCATGAACACACACACTCATACACACACACACACACACACACTCATACGCATTCACGCACGCACGCACGCACGCACGCATGCATGCACACAAGTTCTTACACGTGGTAATAACGGTCCCTGGCTAGGAGTCAAGACTTCACGCCCCCGCCCCAGTCACCCGTTGGTGACAGCCTAACACAGCCCACCATCGCCCACTTCAACCGCCCTCCCGGAGGAACAATGGAGGGAGGAACCGTGAGCCACATGATAGCAGCCACACAACCGGGGACGGTGGCTCCGTTCCTCGGATGTAAAGACCTGATCGTGGATCGGATCCAATGACCTGTTGGCATGGAGACCGGGCCTGCGGGGTCAGAGGGTCATGGACGGCGCGGGGCCGTCGTGCTGCTGCAGCTTTATGGGGTCTTTAACGCCGAGCATTGCTCCATTTTGTTCCTTCTTTTTCGCCGCTCATGGACACTTGAGGTTTGAGATGGACATAACATGAACAAAGACTGTTATGTCTTGTGTTCGGTAAATGTCTCTTTTCTTCCTATCCTTTCCACCCCTACCATCGTGACTGTTCACAACGCGACAGGACGTGTTCGTAGAGACGGACTGCAGTTAAAGAAGGAGAAGGACATCGGTACATAAAATTGCCTAAAAACAGCAGAGAACCTGGCCAACTAGAACGTCCCACCGTTCTCCTGCTCGCTGGCGACGCCGCCTCTCTCCTCTCTCCTCTCTCCTCTCTCCTCTCTCCTCACCTCCGCTCCAGACAGGTCACATGAGCCGCCTCCTCTTTTCCTTCTACGGAGGATAACGACAAACCCCCGCCAAAGGGTAATGTTTATCAGTTTTCTCCGGATGCGTATTTCCAGCGTCGGGTGGTTATAATTGAGGGGGGGGGGGGGGGGGTTACCTGATACAGGGGGCCAGCCGGGGCCCTCGTCTGTTTGTGTCATGACAAGCGGCCGCTAATTGGCTCCCACGCGCGCTAATGTTGGCTCCTGTGGTTGCTAACGAGCGGCCGCGCGGTGGAACTCGTTTGCTCATGCACTCCTCAGAGGTCACGGCTCGGAAGCGGGTACCAGACCGTCTGGAAAGTTACTGCAAAGTGATCGCTAGTCGTACAGATAACAAAGTCATTTAAAAGTTAATGCAACAGCATAATAACAATAATTGTTATTATGTAATAATAACAATAGCTACAACAACAACCACAACATAATCATCATCATAATAACAGCAGAGAGCGAGTATTTACCTGTTCCTCTCGTTCCACCGCCGAGAGGAACCAAAACCAGACAACAAGGACTGGTTTAGCATCCCAACCTCCCTGCCCAAGGTTTCAGGCCCATTGTCCCAGTCCATGACCTCCTCCAGACTCAGACTTTATTCATGTTGTTTGTTGGCTTTTCTTAGAAATGAAAAGATGATTTCTGTCTGCTGAAGAGAGGACAATAAGACTCAGGGTCGCATGGTAACAAACCGACTGAGAGGAGGATGGAGAGGCTAACCCGTCCTCCAGGTCCTCTCTGTCCTCTGCTTACCCCGTCCTCCGCTAACCCGTCCTCCAGGTCCTCTCTGTCCTCCGCTAACCCGTCCTCCAGGTCCTCTCTGTCCTCAACCAACCCCGTCCTCCAGGTCCTCTCTGTCCACTGCTAACCCGTCCTCCAGGTCCTCTATGTCCTCCAGGTCCTCTCTGTCCACTGCTAACCCGTCCTCCAGGTCCTCTCTGTCCTCCGCTAACCCGTCCTCCAGGTCCTCTCTGTCCTCAACCAACCCCGTCCTCCAGGTCCTCTCTGTCCACTGCTAACCCGTCCTCCAGGTCCTCTCTGTCCTCCGCTAACCCGTCCTCCAGGTCCTCTCTGTACACTGCTAACCCGTCCTCCAGGTCCTCTCTGTCCTCTGCTTACCCCGTCCTCCAGGTCCTCTCTGTCCTCCGCTAACCCGTCCTCCAGGTCCTCTCTGTCCTCCAGGTCCTCTCTGTCCTCCGCTAACCCGTCCTCCAGGTCCTCTCTGTCCTCAACCAACCCCGTCCTCCAGGTCCTCTCTGTCCACTGCTAACCCGTCCTCCAGGTCCTCTCTGTCCTCTGCTTACCCCGTCCTCCAGGTCCTCTCTGTCCTCCGCTAACCCGTCCTCCAGGTCCTCTATGTCCTCCAGGTCCTCTCTGTCCTCCGCTAACCCGTCCTCCAGGTCCTCTATGTCCTCCAGGTCCTCTCTGTCCTCAACCAACCCCGTCCTCCAGGTCCTCTCTGTCCTCAACCAACCCCGTCCTCCAGGTCCTCTCTGTCCTCTGCTGGGGGGTCGGGGTTCAGAAAGTACTCTCCGTTTCCCTCCATCTTGTTTCTCCTCTCCCTGCATCCTTCTTGTTGGATGACATCATAGTACAACCCCCCCCCCCCCCCCCCCCCAGGGGGTGAGCCTGGCGTAATGGTGACACGTGATTGGTGATTGGGACAAATCGTCCGGCCAATCAAAGGCGACATGCCCTTGATAGTAATCACCGTTGGCACCTTTTTGTGTGAGCGGTTTGAATACGGAACGCGTGCACACTCAGCATGAGTCATCGCACACACACACACACACACACACAGACACACAGACACACAAACGCACACGTGTGGGTAGGCAGAGCTACAATCAGATGTGTGGTTGTCTGTGTTGTTGTGTGTGTGTGTTGGTGTGTGTGTGGTTGTGTGTGTGGTCGTGTGTGTGGTCGTGTGTGTGGTTGTGTGTGCGGTCGTGTGTGTGGTTGTATGCCAGCCTTAATTAAAACCTGTCAATACGGCTTGCTGTTCTCATCTCCAAAACAAATAGCAGAGAACGCAGAGCGGGATTGGAAAGCATTGATTAGCTTAGCAACCGTCTCCGTTTCCTGTTCCAGCGGCGGAGTCGTCTCTCGCCCGCGGAGGGGGGCGGGGGGGGGAGAATCCATTCCAACTTGACGACTACAATCACTTACAGCCGGGGCCTGCGGCCGCGAGGCTGCACGGTGAAATACGACCGGCCGCAGAAAGGATGGAAGGATGGACTTTATGAGGAGATGAGTTTATGGAGCCGGGGAACAGCTTTATGGGTGTGTGTGTGTGTGTGTGTGTATGTGTGTGTGTGTGTAGGAATTATTTATCCTGGGCTTTATAGGGCAGCCTGTTGCTGTTTTCTGGTGAAGCGATGGAATATTAAACAAGCCAGTAGTTTAGGAGAACAGACACACACGCTTAAGCACACATACACACACAGGCTCAAGCACACACATAGCACACACACACGCTTGAGCACACACACACACACACACACATACACCAACACAAACACATCCACCCGTAGGCACATGCATTCAGTTGTCATGGAAATGAGGCGACAGTATTTCCATATAAACACTTCAAATACACCGAGCCACACGCTGGGCCTTCTCCCCAGCGTGTGGCGGCCCTGGCTCCACGGGGAGCCGGGCGCTGCCCCCCCCTCCGCTGACGGGGCGCCCGCCCCGCCCACTGTTAGGTTGTGGGTTCCATCCCCAATGTCTACCTGTAGCAGCCGTCCTTGAGCAGGACGCCCTGACCACGATGACGGCCAGCGTCGGGCCGGTAGGAGAGAGGCTGAACACTGAGCAGGAGCTCCGAGGGGTCGGCTCCCAGCCCAAGGCGGTTGGTTCCGTCCCCGATATCCCCGGGCGTCCGCTGAGCCCCCCGGGACGACCCCGCTCTGCTCCCTGTGCAGCACGGGGTGGGGGGCGCCCCGAGACTCCAACCACACAATATTAATAATTATCCAAAGGGCAAGGTTCAGCCGCGGTTCCTCGCTGCGCGGCCAGATAAAGGATGGATTTATTGCTCTCGCTCTTTGCTCCGACAGCTTTTGTTTTTTTTTCGTTTTATTTGGTCAAACGAACGGCCGCTGATGCGTGGCTGATTCGGCGGGCTTTGAGCTGACCGCAGTGAAACGCCGCGACTGTACGAGTAGGTCAACGCAGCGTTGATAACTGATCGCTCTGCTCAAGCTGTACATTAAATGGGTTGTGTTGCTCACATTCCAATTTGGTTCACGCTAAAAGCTGCATGTATATGCTTTGGTATATTTATACCGGATCGATTGGTATAGGACGGTCATGTGGGTTTGACTTGGAAATATTTCTCTTTTCTTTTCCTCTCTGTCTACCTCGCTCGCTCTCTCTCTCAGTCTCTGCCTCATAAGAGCGACATATAGGAGAGCAAGCCTATGATTACTGCCACGAGCTGGCTGCTAATATACAGTTTCCCTCAGATGCCATTTTATAGTGTGCTATTATCACTGGCCAGATGTTAGCAAGGTTGTGTGTAGGTTTGCACGTGTGTTCAAGTGTATGCTAATGTATATGTGTGTTGTGTGTGTGTGTGTGTGTGTGTGTGTTCTAGTGTATGCTAATGTATGTGTGTGTTGAGTCTGTGTGTGTGTGTGTGAGTGTGTGTGTGCGTGTGCATGCATTTGTTTTCTTGTTTTAGTTTTGCCATGAACCCCCTATCCTCCCATCCCAACAAATGCTTACCAGAAGCCTTTGATGCCGTTATTCATACAATATTTACTATGAAGTGTTTATTCTTATTCAGTTCCTGCCAATGTATGCCATTATTTCCGAAGCCTCTCTCTCCATCTCCAGTGCCTCCTCTCTGCTCTCTCTCTGATCCCAGCGCGCTCTCCTCTAGACGTTTGCCCTCCTGACCTCCGCCTGCATACGTGGATTAACATACAGTAGTGTGTGCGTCCGCATCCGCTGGTGCTCCTGCATTAAGGTACGCTGGCCCTTACCATGTGCTTCGTATGCTCATGCAAATTCAGCCCATCCACCTCTAAGTGCCTGCACTGTGTGGAGATACGACACTCTGAGCGTGTGTGTGGTGTACCGGCCTTCATGAATACGGAGGCGGTGAACAAGAGTCCTCTTCATACTCGGCCCCTTTTCAAACCCCCTCTATGTTCCTTTCTTATCCCTTATGAGTGCAGCTAATCCCGCCCCTCTTGGTTCGGACCGAAGCCCCTCTCCCGCGGCGGGACACGTCTGAGTGGCGGCGACCGGTAAACGGCCTAAACATTTAGCATCTCAATGCTAACGGACCCTCGGCGTTTCAGCGTCCAGACGTCCGTGCAGACCGCTGACTCACCGTGGCGCGGGTACCAGATGTTAGCATCGAGCTAGCGTCGAGCATCGGAATGCTTCCATGTGAGGCTAGCCGTGCCGTGTGAAGCTCTCCCCCCCCCCCCCCCCCCCCCCCCCCCCCGTCGAACGCGGCAAAGAAATTATTACAAGTCCAGGTTGGACAGGAAGTGGGCATAAAATAAAACTACTGCGTCCGCCTGTTTTAGCACCTTGTTGAATCGGGGGATAATGTAGACGTAGAATCAGCGAACAAAGAAGAAGTACATTCTAGTTCTGAGGCCGACTTTAAAGAGACACGCTTTAAAGAGAGTCTTAAAGACGCTGTCTATGGTGGCGTCACGGGAATGATGCATCGCTTTGATAGCGGCCGGGTGAAGACGATCAACGCTTGATCGCTTTGAGGACCAGACGCCGTTACGACAACAGTGATCATCTCTGTGGAGGCAGAGCGTGGATGGTCTTCATGCTCTGGTGGGAGCTGCTTTGTGTTTTGATGCTTCAGACTCGCGTCAGAACGGGATCTCTGCGCTCTGCGTCGGGCCAGAAGCGGGGCGAATGGTTTGTGACGCGAGGAGTTTATTAGAGGCGGCTTCACAGCACTTGTTAGGAGATCCACAACGTGCTTCGCTGTCAGTCCCACTTAGCGGCTCTCAGACAGCGTCTCGCGTGGAATAAGTTTGTTTGAATGAGTCATGATTCAGTCTCAAACGTAGCCGCAGGCATCCAGTCCTGCTCTCTCTCTGCTGCTCTCTCTGATGCTCTCTCTCTCCCTGCTGCTCTCTCTCTCTCTGCTCCTCTCTCTCTCTCTCTTGGTCTCTCTCTCTCTCTCTCTGCTCCTCTTTCTCTCTCTCTCTCAGGGCGGACAGGGCGGACTCACAGGGGAAGCTTTAACCAACACCACCGATTGGCCGGAAGCCCTTGTTTGCCCCTGTGTTCCCGCCCCTGCCTTCTCCATTACCTGTGGAGGATGACACCCCATAATAGTCTCCCCTTCAGACTGCAGCCCGCCTTTATCGTAGACAGTAACTACCAGGGGCCCATTGAGGGGACAATGGGGCCTCCTGTCTGTTCAAATAGGCTGAGAGCTGGGGGCAGCTCCTGTGTGTGTGTGTGTGTGTGTGTGTGTGTGTGTGTGTGTGTGTGTGTGTGTGTGTGTGTGTGTGTGTGTGTGTGCACGAGTGCAGTGACCTGAGTGTTCAGGTTAGCAAAAGTACAAAATTGAGCCCAATAATGAGCTGACTTATCAGACAGACGCCAGTGACACAGGCTAGTTCAACCGGTCAGCTCTCTCCCTCTCTCTCTCTCCCTCTCTCTCTCTATCTCTCTCGCTCTCTCTCTCTCTCTCTCTCTCTCTTTTCTCTCCCTCTTCTCTCTCCCTCTCTCTCTCTCTCTCTCTCTCTCTCTCTCTCTCTCTCTCTCTCTGTAAGGACTTATAGGAGTGCAGGGCAGTGACACTGCAAACAATAAGATACACAGCAGCTCCTCTCTAATTTAATTCTCCTGGCAGATGGCGGCTGCACCGTGGAGACTCTGACAGATTGGGGTTTTGGTAGAGAACCCATTTCGACCAAGAACCATGAGCCAGGGAGAGGGTGAGGAATGGAGGAGGGAGACTGAGGGAGGGCGGGAGGCGAGGGGGATGGAGGGAGGGAGACAGTGTGAAAACAAGTGTAGGAGATGGTATGAACATAAGCAGAAATGAAGTAGGCAATATGAAAAGAGGGTGAAGGAGGGAGAGAGAGAGACAGTCAGAGAAAGAGAGACAGAAAGAGAGACAGAGAGGTAGACAGAGAGAGAGAGAGGGACAGAGAGAGAGAGACAGTCAGAGAAAGAGAGACAGAAAGAGAGACAGAGAGGTAGACAGAGAGAGAGAGAGAGAGGGACAGAGAGAGAGAGAAAGTCAGAGAGAGAGAGGGAGGTAGAGAGATGAAGATAGTCTTTCATGGTCAAGCGAGCAAGCATCTCAGAAGTTGAAAGTTTCTTTCAGAGGGCAAGCGAGCGGCCGAGGTCCAGACAGACGGAGATAAGGAGAGAGGTGAAAGGAGAGTTTGAAAGCGGAGCCAAAGGCAAACCCTGACAGCCTCGTCTGAGGATCAGCGTCTGACGTCTGGGGGTCAGCGGCAGAGTAAGATAGACACCGAGCCGCAGAGGGAGAGGGAGAGAGAGAGAGAGAGAGAGAGAGAGAGAGAGAGAGGGAGAGAGAGACACGTTGGATTATGGCAAACAAGGCTAATTAAGGTGGCCAATGAAAAGTCAGAGCAGCGGTACGAGCCGAGGAGTCTGGAAACAACCGGGATGCTGCTTGATGCTAATTACTAGCGGCGCCTTCAGATCAGCTGTCGTCCGCAGACGCGCGGGGGGGGCCGTGTGAACCCCCGTTTAATGAGCCGCCGTGTACAGGAGGCTAGCAGCTAGCAGGGTGAGCTAGCAGCTAGCAGGGTGAGCTAGCAGCTAGCAGGGTGAGCTAGCAGCTAGCAGAGTGAGCTAGCTCTGTGTTCCAGGAACAGGAGCCACCAGAATACACTGGACGGACCGAGGCCAGCAGAAGGCCACATGGTTGGACTTTAATTGTTATGTTGAAAATGACGATGGACCCATCTTATACAACATTTAATTAGTAAAGTATTTTGGATGCTAGCCGCTAGCTGGGCTAGCAATTTATTAAGAGGCAACCAGCTTTTGTCGTTACATGTTAGCTGTTAGCCTTTCTAGATCTTCATCACACCCCCTCCGAGGTCCTCAGCCTGGTGGATGTACTCTGTAGATGGCATCTGGTGCTGTTGCACAGAGTAGTGCTTTCTACCGTAGCCAGGAAGGCCTGGACCCCCGCTCGCTGTAGAGTCCGTCACAACACACTCTGTGTTCAGCGCCGTTGTGTCCTGTGCTGTGATGAGAGAGGAGGACTGTCAGACGGGAATAATCCATAAAGGAGCAGAATAATAAGAAGATAGGAGCGGTATTGATGGATGACTGTTGAGGGACACTCAGGTCTCCCCTGCTGGGGGAGAACGGCCACGCTGGAGATTGGGCATTCAGCAGAGCACCGGGCACAGTGGGAATCCAGAAATCCTTCTGCTGGAAATCGGTGGAGCTGGAAGGTTTCTGCTAGTGTCCTCAATATGTGTGGTTCCGTGCGTTGTGTCCCCAAAGCCCCCCCCCCCCTCTCCAACCACCCACCCACCCACTCCACCACTGCACACCCCCCCCCCCCTCCCCGGAGAACCTCCCTCCTCTACGGCCCGGCCCCCGACGCATGCACATGATCCCCTCCGTAGGGAACCCTTCCAGGTGTTCCCGGGTTATAGCGTTCCCAACGTGCTCCTATAAACCCGGATCTGCAGAGAGCTCACCTGATGCTAATACATGGGGTTGTAAAAACCTAGAAAATGCCAAGCTGTGGTGGATCTGTGTAATATATTAATGTGCAGGATTGCCCCGGTAATGTGCTTAAAGTACGATTACAGACAAGAGTTCCTACGAGTCCATGGAACAAAGTCCATTTTGATGAGCTGGTAATTTCCATAATCGACAAACACTGCTTAAAGCTAATTGAGTCCTATACTGCTGTGAGGGCAATAAAGCAGCGCGTGTGTGTGTGTGTATCCGTGTGTGTGTGTGTGTGTGTGTGTGTATCCGTGTGTGTGTGTGTGTGTGTGTGTGTCAGTGTTTTAGGGTGTCAGTAGAGACTTAGAGAAATAAATATCCTCCACCCACCAGCCGCTCCACCTGTACCCCCACGTCCCTCTGGCCCCGCGCCCCTGTACACACACCTGGACGGAGACGTTTACACACCGACGCACTTTACTACACACTACACGCACCTGGACGGAGACATTTACACACCGACGCACTTTACTACACACTACACACACCTGCACCAGGGCCGATGGAGAGGACCTCCCATCTCTGGGCCGGTGAGGCTGGGCAGTCTCTGCCAAACCATCCACGCACACACACAGACACACACACACACACACACATACATGCTAACACACATACACACACACACACACACCCAGACACACACACACACACACACACACACACATACACACACACACGCCCAGACACACACACACACACACACACACACACACAGACACACACAGCCAGGCACACACACAAACACACACATACTAAAAGGCATGCACGCACACACACACACACACACACACACACACGGCCCCACACACACACAGACAGACACGTTTTTGTTTCAATTGGCACGTCTTTACGTTTGACTTTGATATCTTAATTGGAATGGGTTGCTATGTGATATTTTTGGCCGACATAAAAGACGAACAAGCGGTAGAGCGCTATTAATATTCACACACACGCCAGACTCCTGTGCCAATTAACATGGCAGCAGCGGGCTGTTGTGTTCCGAATGGGGGGGCAGCCAGGGTTCACCCGCTGGAGTAATGAGGAGCAATGCATTTATATTTATCTGCCCATTCCGCCTTCTCTATTCCCATTTAATTAGGTTTTCTTTCTCCTTTTTCTAATTGTAATTTCTAATGGATCAATCCGAATGGGAGAAATATGTAATCGTCCCGTAATTCGAAAAAATCGGACCAGGGATAATATTGTTAAGGGAAATATGTAGTTAAGGCTTGACCCTGGCTCTGTGTCATATCATTCACCAACCCCGCCTCCATCTGTCAGAGGCTGACTGGGTTTAATGTACAATTCACTTCTGCTACCTCTGGTAGAGTCTACATATCAACACCTCTATTCTTGATTTCTGTTTCCGATGTTTATGATTAGCGTTCACCTTCCGGTACCAGTGGGACATCTTCAACATATGACGACGGAAGATTGTATTAAAGGCAGGTAACATAAATGTATTTATATATATATATGTGTGTATAGATGTAGCCGTGGTCCCTGTTCTCAACTCCATCGACATGACCCGTTGCCTAGCAACAGCATCACCACGCCACAAAGCTTGCGAGAGGTCTGGCCCCGGCGACCTGGTCGGTGATCTAAGGGTCTTCCTCGACGGCCACCAGCACCTCTCTGGTCGGGAGGTTAAACCAAAGCCCCCCTCTCTGACCTCCTGCCGGGGACCCCCGGAGCCCACCACTCTGATCACAACAGCCACGCTGAACGGCAGAAACGTGAACTAACACAGTGACAAAGTTAGAGAGAAAGGTAAAGTCGCATGAATACAATTATGTTTAATTCATGTCAGCAAGGCGGGAGTGGAACTGTCCCAGACGAAGTGGTCGGTAGGAGACCGGCGGCAGAGGAGTCACAGGGAGACATCAGAGTGTAGCTCCAGCGCTAGCTGGGATTAGTATGCTAACACCGTCCAATCGGGACGCACGCGAGTGCGGCCGTGCGTGGGTCTGTGTGTGTCTGTGTGTGTCTGTGTGTGTGTTTTTGTCATTTAACATGGATAACTGCTGTATGCAAGTTGGCATGACCACCGCAGGCGCCCTGGAAGATTAATCGGCGTGTATTCAATTATGGCGCGGAATGCAAATGGCGCGTGGGTCAGGCTAACCAGGGGGAGGAGCCTGGTGATACATCTCCCCAAAACAAACCCAAGAAACTCAACCCCGCTGGAAGAATAAGAAGAATTACCATTTTGGTAATCATTTTGATTAAAAAGGGTCCCTTTTTCTCATTAATCCAATCTAGAAAATACCCAATCTATGAAAATTAATCAAGGAGAAATACCCACCACGTTTATTTGCGGTGTTTTATTATCTCACTTTCTTCAAAATAGTAAAAAAAAACAGGTGGTCTGGAAATTAATTACACTAAGCTGCGTAGGAAGAAAGAGTAAAGAATGAAAGGAAAATAAAGAGGACCAAATTGATCCCTTCTCCTTCCCTTTGTCTCCTGCTCTCCTGCTCTCCTGCTTTGCAGCAGAGACCGGCGCTTTGTGGCGGCGTGACATCACCGACTCCAGGGGCCGCCCTTCCTCCTCCTCCTCCTCTTCCTCCTCCTACTCCCTCTGCTTACTAATATCCTGTGAAATCCGCCAAACTTAATTTGAGCGGCGGCAGCTGAACCTGAACTAAGAGGATTGAGTTATTAAATTGTATTTTTCCATTTTAATGGTTTTTATTTCTGCAAAGCCTGTTTACGGCTGGTTTACGGCTGGTTTACGGCTGGTTTACGGCTGGTTTACGGCTGGTTTACGGCTGGTTTACAGTCTGCCATTAGGCGCCGTTCAGCAGACGAGACCCCCCCCCCCCCCCACCCAGAGTCTCTGCTGGTTCTGACAGCTCTGTCGTCTGAGTGTGTGTGTGTGTGTGTGTGTGTGTGTGTGCGTGTGTGTGAATATGTTTCGGTTGTGTGTAAGAGTGAGAGTGTGTGTAAGGGGGCGGTGCATGTTTGTGTTGTCTTGTGTTTACGGATGTGTCTTTGTGTGTGTGGGAGGGTGTGTGTTGTTGGTCTGAATGTGTGTGTGTGTGTGGGTAGTCTTGTGTGTAAGTGTGATTTAAGCATGAATAGATTAGCCAGTTATGGCAAAACATATTTTGTCTGGTATGAAAACAAATGAATGCATAAACAAACTGGATCCACTTGTAAGACAAAAGGAACATTTCCACACATGATGCCCGTTTGTTCTGATGTCGTAACCGGTTATAAAAATGTGATTATATAACTACATTAAAGAACAAGTTATGGAGGATACTCTATGTCATAAATAGGATTATACCTAATGTGAAACTAGGTTGGACTCTATAATATAACCCTAGGTAGGAGACTCTATTCGGTGCATTATATACAATAGAGAGAGGGATTATATATAATACATAATGTAATGCTACCTGATTGTTATTTCTGAGAACCCGGAGGGTCTCTGAAGGTAATTAATTAAGCACTTATTCCTCTCGTTTTCATTATCTCAGGTAATTGTTATTGCACGGTCCAAATCCTTATTTCCCTGTTACTGACTCTGACCCTCTCAAACTCAGGGAAACAGTTTCATACAAACTTAGCTTTGATGCATAAACTTCATTAATCGGTAAGAACTCTAACAAAGAAAAGGTAAGCTGGTGCTGAATATACTCATGTATTGGAGGCAGCGGTCAAAGAAAGGGATTTGAACCAACAATCTCTACACCCCCACCCTCCACTCAGCCATAGTGCAGTGTGTGTGTGTGTGTGTGCGACCGTGGGTGTGTGTACGTGTGTGTGACATAGGAGCCAACAGGCGCAGCGTGATCTGGTAAATAACCTCCACCCTGAAGGTGGAGCAGACGCAGACCCAGATGATGAACGTTGTGTTCGTCTCCGGGGGGATCTGAACCCTCTCCCATCCGGAGCTGATCTATTATTTCACAACTGAATCTGAGGGGACAAACGTAATCTTAGCTAATAAAAGCTAATACCACTGAGTCAAAGAGTGGAGTGAGGCTGTCTCCCTCCGTCCCTCTCTCTCTCTGTCTCTCTCTCTCTCTCTCTCCCTCCCTCTCTCCGTCTGCTTATCTCTCTCTCTCTCTCTCTCTCTCTCTCTCTCTCTCTCTCTCTCTCTCTCTGTGTCTCTGTCTCTGTCTCTCTCTCTCTCTCAATTCAATTCAATTCAATTCAAAAAAGCTTTATTGGCATGACTATTGGTAGTCCAAACAGTGTTGCCAAAGCATTACAGTATTACAAATATTACGATAATAACAATATGGACAACAATATGTACATATATCAACCTGTAAAAATATAACATAACATACAGATATACATATGTACATATGTAAAAAAAAATATATATATATATATATAAAAAAATAATAATAATAATAATAAAGAAAATAAATAATAATAATAATAAAAAAAAAAAAAGAAGAAAAAAAAAAACAACTTAAAATTAATGAAAAGCTACATAAAACGCATTATAGGTTACTAATAATCATTAATCAATCAAACAGTGAGGCCTGGTGTAGAATGTCATCCTCTCATGTTGTGGCAAGCTGAAATAAATTGTGCTGCGAGGACGGAGCTCTCTATTCTCTCTCCCATTAATATTTGTAGTTGGTCTACATGGGAGTTTATAAAATGAGGGTGTTTTTGGCCGAATTTGCTAAAGTATATTTCGCGGATATTTTTGAATTTGGGGCAGTGTAGGAGGAAGTGCTGCTCGGTCTCTACAGCAGCTTCTTCACACTGCTGGCACAGCCGCTCCTCTTGGGGCAGCCATGACTTCTTATGGCGGCCTGTTTCTATGGCCAGGCAGTGAGCGCTCAGTCTGTACTTTGTTAGCAACACTCTATGTCTAACATCAGTCACTGTGGTCAGGTAGGGGGCCACAGTGTACTGTCTATTTAGGGCCAGATAACACTGCATTTTGCTCTGTGTGTGTGTTTTAGTGTTCCAATGGGTGAGGTAGGTTTGTTTCTGATGTTTTATAATTTGGTTGAGTCTAATTGATATATTCTCCGACTGGTCCTGAGGCAGAGCAGAGGGGGAACCTGTCTGTGGACAGAGCCTCAGGACCAGCTGAGTGAGGGGACTCCTGTTCATCTCTTGGCTTTGCAGGGCTTTGTACTGGAAGGAGTGGGGGTCACTTTGTTTTAGATGTAGCCAACATTTAATTGATCGTTTTTGGATTTTTAATAGAAGTGGATACTGACCTAATTCAGCTCTGCAGGCGTTGTTAGTGGTTGTCCTGTGTACCTGCAGAATGCTTTTGCAAAATTCGGTGTTTGCAATTTCAATTGAATTTTTTTCCCATTGGTCAAAAAGTTGGTTTGTTTGTGGGCCCCACACTTCACTTCCATAGAGCAAGATGGGTTCAATAATTGCTTGAAGTAATTTGAGCCAAATTAGAATTGGAATCTGAATGTAAATTTGTCTTTTGATTGCATAAAAAGCCCTGCGTGCTTTCTCTCTCAGTTCATTGACTGCTGGATTGAAACTTCCAGTGGGACTTATTTTCAGGCCTAAATAATTATATTCTAAACAGTTTTCTATTTTATGTGTTCCTATTGTGAAGTGCAATGTGTTTCCCAGACATCTGGGTCTTTTCTGGAATATCATGGTTTTTGTTTTCTTAATGATAACAGCCAGGGCCCAGGTCTGACAGTAACGGTCGAGTAGGTCTAGACTCTTTTGAAGTCCTTCTTTTGTGGGACTTAACAAGATTAAATCATCTGCGTAAAGCAGGAATTTGATCTCGGTGTTGTGGAGAGTGAGACCAGGCACTGTGGACCGTTCCAGAATGGAGGCCAGCTCATTTATGTAAATGTTAAACAGTGCAGGTGATAGACAGCAGCATTGTCTCACTCCCCGCTCCTGAGTAATAAAAACTGTTCGCTTGTGTCCAATCTTGATGCCGCACATGTTGTTTGTGTACATTGATTTTATTATGTCATATGCTTTACCCCCTACACCGCTTTGAAGAAGTTTGTAAAGTAATCCAATGTGCCAAATTGAGTCGAATGCTTTTTTGAAATCAATGAAACAAGCAAATATTTTGGTTTTGTTTTGGTTGATATATTTGTCTACTAGGGTGTGTAGGGTGTAAATATGATCTGATGTGCGGTGATTTGGTATGAATCCAATTTGACTTTTGCTCAGGACATTGTGTTTCATAAGGAAGTCTATGAGTCTCGAATTAATAATGCTACAGAAAACCTTCCCCAGGTTACTGTTCACACAAATGCCTCTGTAATTATCAGGGTCAGATTTATTTCCATTTTTAAAAATAGGTGTTATGAGACCACGATTCCAGACGTCTGGGAAGTAACCTACACTCAGGATCAAGTTGAATAATTTTAGAATAGCCAATCTGATTTTTTTACTGCTGTGTTTCAACATCTCGTTTAGGATGCTGTCAATTCCACATGATTTCTTTGGCTTAAGGTTGTTTAATTTTTCTTCCACTTGTTTTTCAGTGATAAATAGATCTAAAGGGTTCTGGGAGTCTTTGATGGCCAATTCTAATTTGTTTAAGTTTTCTGTAATTTGAGTTTGCTCCGAATCTGATTTGATAGGGATGTTGCTGTATAGGTTTTTGAAGTGATTGATCCAAATGTCTCCATCTTGTATAACTGGTTGGTTGGGTTTGGTTTTGTTTAGGTTTTTCCAATTTTCCCAGAATTTGTTTGTGTTTATGGATTCCTCAATTATTGTCAGTTGTTTGAGTGTGTATTGAGCCTTTTTGATCTTAAGTGTACGTTTGTATTGTTTGAGCATGTCACAGTAAAGAAGGCGAACGTCTGTATTGCTTGGGTCTCTGTGTTTCTGATTGGATAATTTTCTAAGTTCTTTTCTTTTTTCTTGACATTCTCTATCAAACCAATTGTTCTCTTTATGTTTTTGGGGTTTGTGGCTGGATTTTTTCAATTGTGATTTATGAGCTATAGTCATAAAGATGTGGTTAATTTTTCCAACTGCATTGTCTATGCCTTCTTTACTGTGAGCATGTGGGGTGTCCAGAAAGCTGTCTAATAGTGTCTGAATTTGTGTACGCCCGATTGTCTCTCTCTCTCTCTCTCTCTCTCTCTCCCTATCTCTCTGTCTCCCTCTGTCTCTCTCCCGTTGTCTGTCATGTTTGTGGTTATCTTAAACCTGTCTGTGTTAAATGCTAGAGTGTAGAAAGTCTCCACTGAGCAAAAACAAAAGGAAACTAAGTTCATGATGAAGCTGTGTTTGTGTGTGTGTGTGAGTGAGTGTGTGTGTGTGTGTGTATGAGTGTGTGTGTGTGTGTGTGTGTGTGAGTGTGTGTGTGTGTGATGTGTGTGTGTGTATGTGTGTGTGTGTGTGTGTGTGTTTGAGTGTGTGTGTGTGTGTGTGTGTGTGTGTGTGTGTGTGTGATGTGTGTGTGTGTATGTGTGTGTGCAGGGGTGCTGTCAACACAGCAGAACACCTCCACAGTGAACACTGTGTCTGCGTTGCCCCCCCTGACAGACGGCTGACATTAAAACGCGCGCTACCTCAGGCCCCCGGTGGGCCCTCGTTTGTCAGCGGGGGGCCGTGGGGGGGGTCTTTTGGGGGTGCTTACCTATCGATCTGAAACAGCAGAGCGTCTGTTTGATGCGGTGTGTCATTAGCGGGGGGGGGGGCTTCCGTCAGACGCTGCTGTGAGCGCCGAAGAAGACGCAGACCCCCCCCTACAAGACTGACTGTACACTCAGTACCTCATGTCTCACTCTCTCTCACTCTCTCTCTCTCTCTCTACACCTCTCTCTCTCTCTCTCTCTCTCTCCCTCTCTCTCTCTCCTCTCTCTACCCCCCCACCCATCTCTCTCTCCCTATGGGTGCTCTCCGTGGTCCTGAAGTTCAGCCTGTCCTCATGCACAGTTCCCTTCCTGTAAGACGGTATTATTCCGGTATTATTCCTATTCCATCTTCCCCTTTGTATCCTTATTGAATCGCTCCACTCTCATTGGACGTCCCCCTGGTCTCTTGAGTTCAAGGGTAAAGCTGGCTCATAACCTCCTCTGTGAAGAGGCCTACTTAGACTTGACTGACCTTGTGTGTGTACCTGAAGCCCAGCAGGGTGCCGTGTCACCAGGGGCTTCAGCCCACCTGGTGCCAGTGTGTGTGTGAGGGGGACTGATGAGAGAAGGTGGGATGACACCCTGAGACCACCCGGTCAGACCTGCAGCCCTCTAGAGCTGACCAGTTATTAGATGATACATTTAGAACCAAAGCCTACGTATCGGATCTGTCAATGAGATTCCTCTGGACAATAGCTATGTCATCTTCTCAAAAGTTGACTAGAGTTCACTAGATCACCCTAACTAAAGCCATTACTCTCACTCTAAAAAGGGAATTATACTAGTATTAACTCTGCGCTTTAGCCGATAAAAGACAGCTAGGCTAAGCATTAGCACACAATGCAAAGCTAACACCACAGTACAGCATACTGAAGAGAAACGACTGAGTTCACAACGATTCCACTAAAAGATTCTCTATCAAAGCCCATGCAAGGCCAGCCCTCCTCGAGGTCTGAGATGAACGTGGGCGGGTTAGGGATCGATATGCATACGTGGGTATGGATCTGTAGGCTGTAAGAACAGTGGGCATTGTGGACATGAAGGCATCTCCACAGAGCTGTTATCTACCACGCATCATGGAGCCACCGTCTCCACCGGCGTATTGACTCTGCTTCATGTGGTTCGCCCCTGGGGCCTCCCTGACATCCAACAAGTGATTAATTGATAAGATATCACGCACTCGCTGTTTCAGACAATTTTAACAAAATATAATAATTCTATCTGTTTGGGATCCAGTGCCGCTGCCACCGTCACCATGCTAGCATAGCTATTGGCGCTGCTAATTAGCAGCCGTGATGAGTGCGCGGTGCATCGGTGGCAGAGGGCTATGTTTGGCCCAGAAGTGCTAGCTTATTTGTTCCCAAGCTTATCTATCTATTTATTTATGTGTTTAGCCGCGGTGCACATGCTTGTCTCGCGGGAGACCGAACTCTGATCACAATCTTTGTGTCTTCCCCGTCATGGAGGGGGGGGGCGTCTCCACATTCTGAAGGGTTTATCTGATTAGGAAAATGAATCTCATACTGCCGAACACGGTGCAGATTGGCCTGTCATTGGGCTGTAATGCAGGTGTGCTGCTCTCGCATGGATTAGTAATTAGGGATCGGTGTGCATGGGAGTTTACTTTAGTTTTTGGGTTCTCTGAAACGTTGTTCTAATCAACGGTAAATAAAAGATATAATAAAACTGTTTAGGCAATAGTTGCAGAATTAAGAGCTATAAAATAATGTATTTAATTTGGGATGTTTGGGTGGATGAATGTGCATCTGTACAACATTACACATAACGATATAGCACAATTCAGGGTCTAGATGTCTCTGTGCTGATGACCTACAGCCTCATGAACCGCCAAGTGCAGCGAGAGAGAGGTGACGGCAGCAGAGGTAGCCCTCATAGCGCTGGTTAGGTTCTGGTGGGCACCAGGGCAGGGCAGCAGAATATACTACTGAACATAACACACAGACTACTGAACGTAACACAGACTATACTGCCGAACATAACACACAGACTATACTGCTGAACATAACACACACATACTACTGAACATAACACACAGACTATACTGCTGAACAAAACACACAGACTATACTGCTGAACGTAACACAAAGACTATACTGCTGAACATAACCCACACATACTACTGAACATAACACACACAGACTATACTACTGAACATAACACACAGACTATACTACTGAACATAACACACACATACTACTGAACATAACACACACAGACTATACTGCTGAACACAACCCACACATACTACTGAACATAACACACACAGACTATACTGCTGAACACAACCCACACATACTACTGAACATAACACACAGACTATACTGCTGAACAAAACACACAGACTATACTGCTGAACGTAACACAAAGACTATACTGCTGAACATAACCCACACATACTACTGAACATAACACACACAGACTATACTACTGAACATAACACACAGACTATACTACTGAACATAACACACACATACTACTGAACATAACACACACAGACTATACTGCTGAACACAACCCACACATACTACTGAACATAACACACACAGACTATACTGCTGAACACAACCCACACATACTACTGAACATAACACACAGACTATACTACTGAACATAACACACACAGACTATACTGCTGAACATAACACAGAGACTATACTGCTGAACATAACACACACATACTATACTACTGAACATAACACAAAGACTATACTGCTGAACATAAACCACACATACTACTGAACATAAAACACACATACTATACTGCTAAACATACCACACACATACTACTGAACATAACACAGACTATACTACTGAACATAACACACACAGACTATACTACTGAACATAACACACAGACTATACTACTGAACATAACACATACTACTGAACGTAACACAGACTATACTACTGAACATAACACACACAGACAATACTACTGAACATAACACACACATACTACTGAACATAACACACAGACTATACTACTGAACATAACACACAGACTACTGAACGTAACACACAGACTATACTACTGAACATAACACACAGACTACTGAACGTAACACACAGACTATACTACTGAACATAACACACAGACTACTGAACGTTACACAGACTATCCTACTGAACATAACACACAGACTACTGAACGTAACACAGACTATACTACTGAACAGAACACACAGACTGTACTTCTGAGATCCTTGCTGGGGCTCTGAACCTCATAACTGTGGCCCTGCCTGGGAGGTAAATGTTAATGATTACATTAGGACCTTTGAAACACGCAATGGACGGCGAGGCAGGAATTAGACCAGTTTGGACTATTTATTCACGTATCAAAGGCACCGCTCTGACAAATCGAAGAACTCCAACATTTTGATGAAACTCATTAGTTCTTGGTTACACACGGGGGAGAAAAAGATCCAAAAAACATGAACTCAAAGGGAGGAAGTTTTCAACAGTGGTCCGTAGCTCTTCAATTCAATTATTCCATTTCCCTTCGGTTTCAGGAAGGGGGGCTCCACACACACATGCACGCACACACGCACACATGAACGCACACACCTCCGCTTTATATTATCATGTTGACCCCAATCCAATTACTTACATTTCATAAGACACTGGGAGCTTGTAAATGTCATATTTCCATATATGAAATGTCATCGCCGAACATGAGCCATGTGCTCCTCTCTCCCCTCCAGATCCTCACAGACACGCTGCAACATCTGAGACCTGAGGAGATCGCCCAGGTGATGAATCACCCCGGGCTGAGGCTTCACAGGGAGGGGGAACGGGAGGCGGGGCTCTGAGGGGCCGGGGGAGTAGTGGTCTGAGGGGGTGCTGGGTCTGGGGCTGGGTCTGAGGGGGGGGGCTGGGTCTGGGGCTGGGTCTGAGGGGGGGGGCTGGGTCTGGGGCTGGGTCTGAGGGGGGGGGCTGGGTCTGGGGCTGGGTCTGAGGGGGGGGGCTGGGTCTGGGGCTGGGTCTGAGGGGGGGGGGCTGGGTCTAAGCCCTGCTCTCAGTGTAGAGAGCTCTCTGTTCCTGGACTTCTTCAGATAGTCCTCATCCTTTGTTCCTCTCATTTCTGTCCTATACTTTGCTGGGACGGACACATTCCCCTCTGGGATAAAGGGATCTTCTCTTCTCTGGGTGGGGGAGGCCTTGTTAGACCAGCGGTCCGGTCCGTTTCTACGACCACGACGTCGGCACGGTGCCCTGAGGTCGGCCTGGCTAGGGTACAACCGGTCTGTGTGTACGACCACGACGTCGGCGCTGTGCCAGGGTATTCCAGGGTATTTCAGGGTATTATTTCAGAGTATTTCAGGGTATTTCAGGGTATTATTTCAGGGTATTCCAGGGTATTTCAGGGTACTTGAGGCGTAAGCAGAACAGGGCGAAGCACGACACCCGGTCTCTGCCAGAACGCTCACCACACGCCACGGACCAATCAGGACGGAGACGGCCAGGATTAGGAGGTCGTGTTGGTACAAGAGCAGGCTGGGATTGGGCCAAGACACCGGGGCTAGATCCCACTAGTGCTGGGACCAGAGCCAGAGGATCTTTAGGGACCCCCGGGGTCAGGAACCACGCTGACGTCACTAAGAAGTGGGCTCTGTGTGTAGCGGGCGTACGCTAACACAACGTTCACCGCAGCACGTGGACACAACAATGTCTGAGGATGAATCCCGACCGGTCCGTCCGTATTGACATGCGATCCATACGGAGGGAACATTGATAAGTGGGGGGGGGAGGGGGCGCCCGGTAATGACAGACAGTTCATCTCTCGATTAAGATCGATTAGATTAGATCAGCTGCAGTCAATTAAAGGTGTTTCAGATGACATTTAATCGATGGCGCTTTGACAGGCAGACCCGCCGATGGACCAACCAGATTGTAGCAATCAGGTGACCTCCTGACTGGGCGGGTTGACTCTGACGACCAATCATATCTGAGAAAAGGAGGAGGGACGGAGAGAGCAGATGCGGGGACGGCGCTGAAAGCCGGGATAAGGACGAGTCAACATGGAGCGGACCCAATCAAAAGAGTGGGGAGAGACGGGTGAGTGGGGAGAGACGGGTGAGTGGGGGAGGGAGACGGGGGAGAGGGGGGAGAGGGGTGAGTGGGGGCCAATGGGGGTTTGACCACAATAGAGAGGTCAATGAGCGTCTGACAGGAAGCCCGATCTCAGAAGGACGGGTTTGTTTCGCAGTATTTTATTGATTTATTCATTAATTCCTTAACTTTTTGGTGTTGGGAGGAGAGTGATCTTTGTGGGGGGGGGGGGGGCGGGGGGTGGCAGGTGGAGGAGAGATATCAAACCCCCCCCCCCCGACTCGCTCTCTATCTCTGCGGGGGAACCTATTTATACTTTGGATGCCTTTCGTCACCCCAGGACCCTGATGCCCCCTGCTCCTCTCTGCCCCCCCCGGACCCTGATACCCCCTGCTCCTTTCCCCCCCCCCCCCCCCAGGACCTCTGTCCAGGGAAGGACCGTCTGGGCAGTAGTCGTGTTCATCTCCTCTGTATCTTGTCCTTGATGAGGGCCCCCTCCCACAGCCCAGACCCCATCGCTGAACCACAGCCAGGGGGGGCGCTTGTTGGATCACAGCCCTGCTTGGGATTTGTTCCGCGCGGAACCAGAAGAGTGAACCTCTGCGTCTGTTCTGACGTGTTGAGCGACACACACACAGAGCTGTTCTCCTCCCTACAACCCACATAATTGGATGGTTTCTACTGGCCCTTTCCTAATGCCACTGGTTCCAATGGATCATAAACCACAGCCACACTGGGAGGGGTTTGGCGGCAGCAGACACAGTACACCGTAGTGTGGCAGAAAGCTCCAAAGCCCAACGTTACATCTAGCGCGTAATCTGCTGGGTTCAGGCAAAGTGCTGTGTGTGTGCGTGGTTACATATCCTCGAGTTTCCTCTATTATGCAACAACACTTACCACAAACAATATAAAGAAACTTTTAAACATTCTCATTTCTTAAAAGTGCCAAACTTTTGCTTTCAGAAGCTCTTTCCGTACCCTGGGAAAAAAAGCCATCCCAGCTGACAATTAGCTAAACACATTAGCGGAGCAGGAGGGCTAAGCTAAGACACCGGCAGCGATGTGATGACCTTTTCCTGTTTAATTGTGCATACATGATACATAAGGCCCATACTGTCTAAAGGAAATGGACCCCATCTAAACTCTCTGGAAAGAGACAGTAATTATTCTGGGTGGGGGACGGAGTGAGCGATGTGGACGCTGGGCCCAAATGACTCTTCCGCTATGTTTAAGCCTAATTGCCGGCCTCATTCTGGGGTTTTAATGTGACATAGCGAGCAGAGCGAGGGGAAGGAAAACATGCTTTTATTTTGTGATTGCCGACAGCGCTATAAAAGCCCCCTGATGGATGCCAGGGAGGATGTTTTAGGACATAAAAAACAACACCGTTCCGGTTGTCCTTCACCCGCGGTGACATCACCCTCCATCTTCACAACAGGATCTGAAGATTGATGGTCGGGCCAACATGGCTGCCGCGGTAACGACAGCACCATGTAAACTATGGGCTGCTGGGTAACGTCTTTGAGTACAGTTGGCGCTCTGAGTTTCTGAGGCCGTCCTCCTTCATTCTTCGAGTCGTTGAGCAATGGAAGCCGTCAGACGTTTAGTCTGAAGGTTTGATACGGCCTCGTCACGGCGTTCAATCTGAGCCTAAAACAGAATCCTCAGCGACGTTACAACCCGTCATGTATTCAATCAGGTTGGTGTTTATTCAACTAGGTTAGTGTTTATTCAACCAGGTTAGTATTTATTCAACCAGGTTAGTGTGTAATCAACCAGGTTAGTGTTAATTCAACCAGGTTAGTGTTTATTCGACCAGGATTATCCTCCTATCCTCATGAATGATCCCACAGCGTCTTGATTCCATCAAACAGTGACACATGTTCATCAACTGATATCAGTATATTGGATGCGTTTATATGCATAACATATTTATCAGAGCAAAATCCCAGGGCTGAATATTAATAAAAATACACAAACGCACACAACCAAGAGGAACCAAGAGGAATTATCACTACTCCAAGCGGGCTCTTTCAGCCTGTGTTTCAGTGTCGGAGGCTGTGCTTGACTTTCTGAACACGTCACCAAACGACTCATTTAGACGGATGCTGGAAAACATAATAACAGAAAACATCTGTGCACTTTTGAGCCGAAAGTAACAGAAACGCTAACAGAAAATAAGGTATAGGAGGAGAGAAACCACGGTTGAGTGCCTACAAATTGAAGAACAAGTTAGTTTCAATCTACAAGACACATACACACACAAATACACACACACACACACACATTTAAGTGTGCCTGAGGATAAGGTAAGCTAGGTCATGCTAACCTTTGGCTAACTTAATATGGCACGACACATTCACAGCTTATTCCTCACGGACAACACACCCTGTGTGTGTGTGTGTGTGTGTGTGTGTGTGTGTGTGTGTGTGTGTGTGTGTGTGTGTGTCTCATTGTGATGCATGGGTGTGCAGCCTGTTCAGTATCTAATTAGTTCACTCAGTCCCGTTCTAAAGCACATCGATCGCCGCCGCCCTGCTGGGAACCGGCTGCTGGGAACAAATTAGTCATTCACATATCACACATGTTTCAGAAACTCCATGCACACAGGAGTATGTCAGCACGCATGCACACACACACACACACACATAGACACACACACACACACACGCATATGGACACATACACACACACACACACACACGCACACACACACACAGACACACACACACAACCACGCACACACACAGACACACACACACACAGACACACACACACTCACTCACAGAGACACAAACACATGCAGAAACAGGTTCTGTTCTCGTTCTATTATCTGGATCGTATCTTGTGATTCTCCCGTCTCCTGGGGTCCGATGTGTGTTCGCTCTTCCGGAGCGCCCTCCCTGTCGGGGGCCGTTCTGATCAGCCCATAACAAGGGAGGGTTCTGGGGTCTGCCTCCTTTGGTTCCAGCCCTTCCAGCTCGTGGGGCTGGAGCCCCTGTTGGTCCGGGCCGCAGGCCAGGTGTCCCTTCAGGTCCTCAGGCCCAGGTGAGCGCTAATTAAACGCTGCGCCGCTGAGTCGGCAGCTCCTGAGCGGAGCCTCCTGGTTATGAGGCTCCGCCTCTGCACCCCCCCGGGATCTGAGGCTGGCAAAGAACGGAAAGGATGAGGGGGTGAATGGGAGTGAGACCTAGTGAACTGAGTAGTGAATGGGAGTGAGACATAGTGAACTGAGTAGTGAATGAGAGTGAGACATAGTGAACTGAGTAGTGAATGGGAGGGAGTGAGAAATAGTGAAGTTAGTAGTGAATGAAAGTGAGACATAGTGAACTGAGTAGTGAATGAGAGGGAGTGAGACATAGTGAACTGAGTAGTGAATGAGAGTGAGACATAGTGAACTGAGTAGTGAATGAGAGGGAGTGACACATAGTGAACTGAGTAGTGAATGGGAGTGAGACATAGTGAACTGAGTAGTGAATGAGTGTGAGACATAGTGAACTGAGTAGTGAATGAGAGGGAGTGAGACATAGTGAACTGAGTAGTGAATGAGAGGGAGACATAGTGAACTGAGTAGTGAATGGGAGTGAGACATAGTGAAATGAGTAGTGAATGAGAGTGAGACATAGTGAACTGAGTAGTGAATGAGAGGGAGTGAGACATAGTGAACTGAGTAGTGAATGAGTGTGAGACATAGTGAACTGAGTAGTGAATGAGAGGGAGTGAGACATAGTGAACTGAGTAGTGAATGAGAGGGAGACATAGTGAACTGAGTAGTGAATGGGAGTGAGACATTGTGAACTGAGTAGTGAATGAGAGTGAGACATAGTGAACTGAGTGGTGAATGAGAGGGAGACATAGTGAACTGAGTAGTGAATGGGAGTGAGACA
>NC_136953.1:17359548-17372048 GCF_949987615.1 Pollachius pollachius
GCACGCCCTGCCCACTAACACGGTATGAATCACTGATTAATCATTATTATAATTAGAATTACATTCCTTTATTAAAGTTATTATTGTTATTATTGTTAGTATAAACAATTGTTTACGGATCATGCATAATTAATCATAATTATAACTGTTTATATTCTTATTCACATCATTATTAATTAAGGTTCTCTTAGGATCCATTTTGTATTTTGTTGTCTGAAAACGTAATTCTACCCGGTGATTATGTGGGTACAACTACTGTAAAGTAATTACAACTTTTGCCGACTACAGAAAAGATCCAAAGTGTTTTTATCAACACTTATATCCATCTAACCAGATAAGTGTGGCCACGCTGCACAGGATAAGAGTACTGGTGGTTTCCCCCAGGCTGGGAGTGACCTACTGCCCGGAGAAACCTCTCCTCTCTCCCGTACGACGGGACCGCCCCAAGAGCAGCACAACCACTCCACAGCCCAGAACCCCTTGTTTAGGCCCTCTTATTGTCCTCCAGAAGAGGCAGAGGGAGAGGGTGAGTGGGGGAGATAATGAGAGAGACGGAGGGAGAGCGGGAGAGGGAGGAGACGGGGAGGAATGGCTCTGTCTGCAGTGGGGGAGAGAGGACCCAGAGTGCACTCCACGCTCAAGGGGCTGGATTCACTTTCCGCTCAGCCAGTTACCATTAATGTACATGTGCTTTAATAAGCTTCATCACCACCTCCACCTCCACCACCACCACCACCACCACCACCTCCATCTCTTCCTCCACCTCCTCCTCCACCTCCTCCTCCACCTCAGACTCCGACTCGCTCCTCGTCCGACTCACCCGATAGAGGAGACCTACTTTCTCCATTTCAATTTTATGTGGAGAGAGGAGAGGGGGGAGAAAGGAGGGGATGGAAGAGGAGAAGAATAGTGATTAGATGGGAGAGAGGAGAGGAGAGAAGAGGGGAGAAGGGACAGGGGAGAAGAGAAGAGTAGTGATTAGATGAGAGAGGAGAGGGGGGGAGGAGAGAGGTGAGGATCGATAGGAGTGGGGCGAGGAATTAGAAGAGGAGGACAAAGAAGAGGAGAGGGAAAATACACTTTTCTCTCTGGGCTGTGGCAATCAGTGCCACCTGATTGGACAAACCCTGACAAAGACTCCACCCAGACGGACCCGACAGCTCAAGAGGGACATTAGTTTCCATTTGGTGGCCGATGGAGGTGGCCCCGCTTACAAACACTCCTCCATTTGGGGAGGAATTAAAATGGACAAACCATTAGCCAAGTTGAGTATGTTTTCAACGAGGAGAGGAAGTGGGATCCTAAGCTGGAGATGAGAGCGGCATCACGCCCTGGTGTCTATATCCTCCTCCGAGGGGGCAAGGGCTCATGGGTAATTCAGCTCACAGGAAACAAGAGGCCTTTCTCAGGGAGGGAGGGAACCGACCCAAGTCCCATTCAGACTGAGTTAATCCTGCTTAATGGGTTTGTTTGAATTCAATAAGAAAACCAAGACCAAGCAAAGGACGAGAGGGGGGGAATGAATTATGAAGAGACAATTAATGAAGGCTTTGGTAAGTAATCATTTTTTCGGATAAACACATGCATGTATATTCATGTGTTCGCTTCTTGCTCTCTCTCCCTCTCTCTCTCTCCCTATCTTCCTTCCTTTCTCCCCCTCCATCTCCCCCTCTCTCCTCTCTCTCACCCCCTCACCCCTCCCACTCTCCCCTCCATCTCCCCCTCTCTCCTCTTTCTCGCCCTCTTACCTCTCTCTCCTCTCTCTCTCTCTCTCTCTCTCTCTCTCTCTCTCTCCCTCTCCCTCTCTCCTCTCTCACTCTCCCCCTCTTTCTGCAGCAGTGGATTTATTGATCAGCTGTAATCTATACATATAGTGAATAGAGATCAGTGGAAACTTTCCTTAAGCACCCAAGACTTGATTTGGGATGAAATCCATTTTATGGAAATGGTTGGAAAAACAAACTTTTCTAGGATTTCCTTATTTTTTCTTATGTTTTGGGCCTAAACTGCTAGGAGTGGCAGGTGAGAGAGATAACAGGGGCGGGGGCGGAGGGAGAGAGGAAGAGAGACAGAAACTGAGCGAGCGAGGGCGAGGGACAGAGAGAGGCTAAGAGAGAATAAGGGAGAGCAAGAGAGGAAGATAGAGAGAGAGAGGAAGGGTGAGAGAGGCTGAGAGAGAGAGAGGAAGGGATATAGAGAGATGAAGGGAGAGAGAGAGACAGAGAGAGAGAGAGAGACGGAGAGAGAGAGAGAGAGAGAGAGAGATAGATAAGAATGGAGAGAGAGAGCCTGAGAGACATACATGAAAGGAGAGAGAGGGAGACATGTTTAATCAGTTATTACAATCTGCAGTGTTGGTGTGTTGGAATGAATCCACAGAGTATTGAAATGTTCTGTGATATCGCTCCCGGCCGACTCAAGATGTTCTGGGTTTTTCTGGAGGACCAATTCAAGCTGTATACCGCTAAACACTTAAACCCAGGTGTACTCTGCAGACACCTGCCATGATCCTCCAACAGTATCACAGTACATGTACTGTAAGTAATGCCGCATTTAACATGAAGCAGTACAACTATCAAGGTACACGTGCTGCAAACAATGCAGTATTAAACATATTAGTTTAATATACTATTTAGCTAACTTGATATTTTAAATATTTCTATTCTTAATCAAATACTTAGTTAAATACTGGGGGGTTGATATATATATATATATATACATATAAATAAGTTTGTATTTGTATAAAATGTTTATTTGTTTCCTGGTTAAACTAAATGTTCTGATATTCAAACATTTCCAAACATTTTGATATTCTATTTCTTTGTATACATTGTGTAAGTTGTATATGTTCTCTTGTTTGATCTCACCATTTGTGGCTCTAACACGTGAATCCCTTCTGGATAAATAACACGATTGAATCGTATAAATCTTCTCTTACTGTTGGGTGTTTTCCCTGTGGAGGTTACCGCTAAGAAAATCACACAAGGAGAATATAAATGGACTCCAACTGTCCTCACTATCGCATGCTAGGTTCCTTAGGCGCTGGTGAAATATGCGGTTCACTTAGCAAACAGGACTTAAGTACCCGTTGTCACAGACGGTTCTGGGGGAAGTTGAGTTTATGTTTGCTATTGCATAACATGTTTTGTATCCGTTGGCCGCAGTCGCAGGAGCGTTGGATTGGAATCCACCTGTGGTTGGTCTCACAAGGTCAGGCTGGTACGTGGGGACTGGTGAGTGGTGAGTCCACAAGAAACTAGCCCGATGGTGGAAACTGAAGAATAAACTGCAGGTACACACACACACACACACACACACACACACACACACACACACACACACACACACACACACACACTGAAACGCACTACAGTGAACACAAATAACCAAACACAACCAAGTACACACAAACGAACACAACTCTCTCTGTTCTATATCTGTAGCACTGTCTCTCTCTCTGTAGCACTGTCTCTCTCTCTGTAGCACTGTCTCTCTCTCTGTTCTATATCTATAGCACTGTCTCTCTGTTCTATATCTGTAGCACTGTCTCCCCCCTTAATTGGTTCATCCCTGTCTCTCCCTCCTCTCTCTCTCTCTCTCTTTCTCTCTCTCTCTCCCTCTTTAGTCCTCCTCTGTCTAAAGTCTCTCTCTCTCTCTCTCTGTCTCTCTCTCTCTCTCTCTCTCTCTCTCTCTCTCTCTCGCTCCCTCTCTCTCTCCCCCTTTAGTCCTCCTCTGTCTTAAGTCTCTCTCCTTCCTCTTTCTCTCTCTCTCTCCCTCTTTAGTCCTCCTCTGTCTGAAGTCTCTCTTTCTCTCTCTCTCTCTCTCTCTCTCTCGCTCCCTCTCTCTCTCCCCCTTTAGTCCTCCTCTGTCTTAAGTCTCTCTCCCTCCTCTCTCTTTCTCTCTCTCTCGCTCCCTCTCTCTCTCCCCCTTTAGTCCTCCTCTGTCTTAAGTCTCTCTCCCTCCTCTCTCTTTCTCTCTCTCTCTCTCTCTCTCTCCCCCTTTAGTCCTCCTCTGTCTAAAGTCTCTCTCTTTCTCTCTCTCTCTCCCCCTTTAGTCCTCCTCTGTCTAAAGTCTCTCTCTCTCTCTCTCTTTAGTCCTCATCTGTCTAAAGTCTTTCTCTCTCTCCCCCCTCAGTCCTCCTCTGTCTAAAGTCTCTGTCCCTCCTCTCTCTCTCTCTCTCTCCCCCTTTAGTCCTCCTCTGTCTAAAGTCTCTCTCTCTCTCTCTCTTTCTCTCTCTCTCTCTCCCCTTTAGTCCTCCTCTGTCTAAAGTCTCTCTCTCTCTCTCTCTCTCTCTCTCTCTCTCTCTCTCTCTCTCGCTCTCTCTCCCCCTTTAGTCCTCCTCTGTCTAAAGTCTCTCTCTCTCTCTCTCTCTCTCTCTCTCTCTCTCTGTCTCTCCCCCTTTAGTCCTCCTCTGTCTAAAGTCTCTCTCTCTCTCTCTCTCTCTCTCCCCCTTTAGTCCTCCTCTGTCTCTCTCTCTCTCTCTCTCTCTCTCTCTCTCCCCCTTTAGTCCTCCTCTGTCTCTCTCTCTCTCTCTCTCTCTCTCCCCCTTTAGTCCTCCTCTCTCTCTCTCTCTCTCCCCCCCTTTAGTCCTCCTCTGTCTAAAGTCTCTCTCCCTTTGAGCTAAAAGCTATTACCTCCAGCGAGCTCAGCGGACGTTGACTCAGGTAACTGTTCCTCTCCCTCCCCAGTCCAGACCTGTTACAGTGTCTGGAGGGAGCGGCGAGAGACGGACTCACGTGTTCAGCAGCCTACCGACGCCATGACCCTCTGAGCTGGCCTGGCAAATGTGTGTCTGTGTTTGTGTGTGTGTGTGTCTGTTTGTGTGTGTCCTTGGGCCAGCGTTCAGGGTATATGTTTCTATCCTTAGGTACAGGTGCTGGGGTACTTGGGTGTGTGTGTGTGAGTGTGTAGTGTCTAGCAAGTCAGTTTGTGTGTGTTGCTGGGAAGATGTGTGCGTTTTGTGTTCAGGGTGTCTGTGTGTGTGGGCAGGTGTGGGCTGTGCAATAGAGCAGATGTGTGTGTTTGTGTTAACCAACACTCCACACTACACGCCTGATACTCCACACACACACACACACACACACACACACACACACACACACACACACACACACAAAGTCTTATATAACCTGCCATGCTTCACCCTACAGCAGGTGGGGTTGGTGGTGCTTGTAGTGTTTATTTTCATTTTTAAGGGGTCTCTCTGGCTTCTAGAAAACCCCATGGGGGGAGGTGAGAGAGAGGGAGAGGGGGTGAGAGAGGGGAGATGGAGGGAGGGGGAGAGGAGGAGAGGGGAGGATGGAGAAAGAGAGAGAGGGGAGGGGTTGTATGAGGGAGAGAGAGAGAGGGAGAGAGAGGGTGAGCGACAGCAAGGCAGTGATGCCTGAAGCTCTTTGACTCATCCGACCAGAGATTTGATGACAAGCACCATCTCATTCCTACCTCTCTCCACCTGTCTCTCTCTCTATGCCCTTACCAAAACTCACCTTTAATGGTTACTATGGTTACTTTATGTCATTGTACTGTTTCAGAACAGAAGAAAAAAGAAGAGCTAAGCTAGTCGAAGTGCATGCTAATCCTCACCAAGAGAATAATTCCCTGAACCACACCCTGAAGTGACTAACGTAGAGAGAGAGAGAGAGAGAAAGAGAGAGAGAGAGAGAGGGAGAGAGAGAGAGAGCGAGCAAGAGAGGGAGAGAGAGAGAGAGCGAGCGAGAGAGAGAGCAAGAGAGAGAGAGAGAGAGAGACAGAGAGAGAGAGATAGAGAGGGAGAGCGAGAGAGAGAGAGATAAAGAGGGAGAGCGAGAGAGAGAGCAAGAGAGAGAGAGAGAGAGAGAGAGAGAGAGACAGAGAGACCGAAGATGAGAACACTGAGAGATGCGGCCGTGATATTTCCTATTTTCCTGGAGATGTATTATGTGTTCTGGCCGGTGCGAAGGAAATAAAAAGACAAATGTGTTTTAGAAGTTCACCCGAGCCCTAATCTCCGGAGTGTCCTGCCCACTTTCCCATTAAAGGAACAGGCCTTGAAATAACCCCGACTTTATAAGGCTAAGAGTGTGTTTGTGTGTGTGTGTGTGTGTGTGTGTGTGTGTGTGTGTGTGTGTGTGTGTGTGTGTGTGTGTGTGTGAGAGAGAGAAAGAGAAAGAGAGAGAGGAAGAGAAAGAGAGATTATGTTTGTAAGATAAAAATATATATTTTTGACAAAACTGTGGCAAGAGAAAAATTTTGCTTCAGGAAGTTATTTTTAAGAGTATAAAAATATGAGCAGCTTGGTCAATTTTCACAGTTGGACTCAAGTAATATTGCTAACTTGTCAACAATAGAAGTCTGATTATCAGGTTGGATTCCTTGATTCAGACACTATACACGGAAACCGTTGTAGTTACTACTACTACTAATGTTAGCATTAGCTCCAAACTCGAGAGCACATGAACGTGTCTGAACCCACGAGGTGCATTAATATCCCCATCTCTCAGTCATTAAAGGGCTAATCATTACCTTTATGATGCATTTATATTTGATCAACATTAGATTCAATACAAATAGGAAGATTAGAGGAAAATAACATCCAACAAAATGTGTTTTTACCACTTCTAAGACTTGGCTGTGATTCTCATTCAAGCAATTGTTTGTTCGATTCCCAACTTGTTTCATTCATTACGCAAACACATATGCACACAAACACACAAACATTCCAACATATTGTATTGGCTGTGTGTGGGTGCCATTCTTCTGGTGTGCCAAAGCCTGGGTGCAAGTTTGGCGGAGATCTGAGAACACAATATAATAAAAAAACAGTACTGCTGTACCACTGTCATTTTCATTTCACAAATTCTGACATGTTTCTCCGATCTCTCCGACCCTTGATCAGACAAACGTGAACTCCAACCGGGTGAATGTTCGGTGAATTGATGAAAACTGGAGAATGAAATACCTTTGGGCCAATAACAGGGGAACATACTGCGATGTTTATATGTGGTGCGCCTCAATCTCAACTTTTCCTTTAGCCTTATTCACGTGCTTAATCGTTTTCTTTAAATGCATATTGTGTATGTTACCTGTGGGAGTGTGAGTGGAGGATGGTTTCAGCAGCCTCAGCTGACCGAGTCTGATTGGACTCTGGGACTGGGTGCGTCTGCACACCTGTTGCTCGTTGACCAATCAGTGTGTACAGATTAGGCCCACCCTCGCCGGACTCTCCTGGATGGCAGCGTCCTTGGCCAGGATAAGTCACCTAGGAGGCGTGGAGCAGCTACCTAGCTGGTGTGTAGTATGGACATTTCACCATCAGTATTACAAAATGTAAGTTGATATGGCTTTCTCTGTTACCGTTGGTTAAGTTTAGCTGAATCACTGGATTTGTTTCAATGTTTAAGAGCAAGGTAGGCAACACTTTTGGACCTTCAAAGAATACAGAAAAGGTAAGACTGCTGTTTACAACAATATCAGTTTTAGGATTCAGGTGGATCATTAATATTAAGACATGTTTATATTGCATTAGTGTTGATGCAAACGGTTCCAGTAGTCCACATATCAAGGTGCTAAGGTAAACAGTGTGTAAACTTCCCCAGCTATGGTACAGTGCATGAAGTGCACATTCACACTCTCCCTGAAACCTCTGAGAAGTAAGGAGATAACATTTTTTTTTTTTTTTACATTTTAGAACATTTGACCATTAAGAGGTGCCTCGGCAGGGGAGCTGTATCCTATCTGTTCTGGGGATATGTGTTATATTTCTTCCACGGTGGTTGGTGGGAACATCTGTCTAGTGAAGGGATCCATACTCTCACACATTCATTTCGAATGACTGTATGGGAGAATGGGTGGCTGTGAATGAGTGCACTCATTCTCCCATACAGTCATTCCCACTCACCCATTCATTCCGAATTACCGTCTGGGCAAATTGATTAATGTGAATTAAGTCATTCACAGCAATCAATTCACACAGACAGTAATTCGCGATCATCCGTTCACCATACATTCATTCCCAAAAAACCTGCCATGGCAGGAAACTAACACATGTCTTCAGAACAGATAGGTAACAGCTCTATCACCTGCGCCACAGAGGCACTACGACGATTTGGTGAGAGGTTATAATTGACTTTACAATTCACGAGACATCGGTGTGTCTCGTGATGTCTCGTGAGTGTTGTTGGGACTTGAACTCAGTGCTTATGATCGTCTGCCCTTATTAACATCAAGACACTCCACTTGACCACAGACATGCTAGCCTTAACGAGGTCGAAATCATATATGACAAGTTATGTTCACATGACATTGATTCCTGTATGACGTCAACTATGAGTATAACTTCCAAACTTTTCATTCTGTGTGTCTCGGTGGTGAACCGGAGGTGGTCGATGCACACCTAACCTCAACCGAGAACCGGAGACGTGGGTTCAAGTCCCGGCAACCACACTCTCCCTGAAACCTCTGAGAAGTAAGGAGATAATATTTAATTTTTTTTTACATTTTAGAACCTTTGACCAATAAGAGGTGCCTCGGCAGGGGAGCTGTATCCTATCTGTTCTGGGGACATGTGTTCTATTTCTTCCACGGTGGTTGGTGGGAACATCTGTCTAGTGAAGGGATCCATACTCTCACACATTCATTTCGAATGACTGTATGGGAGAGTGGGTGGCAGTGAATGAGTGCACTCATTCAAAGTCACCCATTCTCCCATACAGTCATTCCCACTCACCCATTCATTCCGAATTACCGTCTGGGCAAATTGATTATTGTGAATTAAGTCATTCACAGCAATCAATTCACACAGACAGTTATTCGCAATCATCCGTTCACCATACATTCATTCCCACAAAACCTGCTGTGGCAGGAATCGAACACATGTCTCCAGAACAGATAGGTAACAGCTCTATTACCTGCGCCACAGAGGCACTAGCAAGGATTTGGTGAGATGTTATAATTGACTTTACAATTCAAGAGACATCGGTTCAAAATATCCAAGATGTTTGAAGAGAGTTGTTGGTGGGACTTGAACCGAGGCCTTCAGTGCTCATGATCATCTGCCCTAATTGACATCAAGACACTCCACTTGACCACAGACATGCTAGGCTTAACGAGGTCGAAGTCATATTTGACACATTTTATTCACATGACATTGATTCCTGTATGACGTCAACCATGAGTATAACTTCCGAAATTCTTATTCTGTGTGTCTCGGTGGTGAACCGGAGGTGGTCGATGCACACCTAACCTCAACCGACATCCGGAGATGTAGGTTCAAGTCCCGGCAACCACACTCTCCCTGAAACCTCTGAGAAGTAAGGAGATTACATTTACATTTTTTTTTATATTTTAGAACCTTTGACCAATAAGAGGTGCCTCGTCAGGTGAGCTGTATCCTATCTGTTCTGGGGACATGTGTTCTATTTCTTCCATGGTGGTTGGTGGGAACATCTGTCTAGTGAAGGGATCCATACTCTCACACATTCATTTCGAATGACTGTATGGGAGAGTGGGTGGCTGTGAATGAGTGCACTCATTCACAGCCACCCACTCTCCCATACAGTCATTCCCACTCACCCATTCATTCCGAATTACCGTCTGGGCAAATTGATTATTGTGAATTAAGTCATTCACAGCAATCAATTCACACAGACAGTTATTCACAATCATCCGTTCACCATACATTCATTCCCACAAAACCTGCCGTGGCAGGAATCGAACACATGTCTCCAGAACAGATAGGTAACAGCTCTATTACCTGCGCCACAGAGGCACTAGCAAGGATTTGGTGAGATGTTATAATTGACTTTACAATTCAAGAGACATCGGTTCAAAATATCCAAGATGTTTGAAGAGAGTGTTGTTGGTGGGACTTGAACCGAGGCCTTCAGTGCTCATGATCGTCTGCCCTAATTGACATCAAGACACTCCACTTGACCACAGACATGCTAGCCTTAACGAGGTCGAAGTCATATTTGACACGTTTTATTCACATGGCATTGATTCCTGTATGACGTCAACCATGAGTATAACTTCCGAAATTCTTATTCTGTGTGTCTAGGTGGTGAACCGGAGGTGGTCGATGCACACCTAACCTCAACCGACATCCGGAGATGTAGGTTCAAGTCCCGGCAACCACACTCTCCCTGAAACCTCTGAGAAGTAAGGAGATAACATTTGCATTTTGTTTATATTTTAGAACCTTTGACCAATAAGAGGTGCCTCGTCAGGTGAGCTGTATCCTATCTGTTCTGGGGACATGTGTTCTATTTCTTCCACGGTGGTTGGTGGGAACATCTGTCTAGTGAAGGGATCCATACTCTCACACATTCATTTCGAATGACTGTCTGGGGGACTGGATGGCTGTGAATGAGTGCACTCATTCACAGCCATCCAGTCTCCCATACAGTCATTCCCACTCACCCATTCATTCCGAATTACTGTCTGGGCAAATTGATTATTGTGAATTAAGTCATTCACAGCAATCAATTCACACAGACAGTTATTCGCAATCATCCGTTCACCATACATTCATTCCCACAAAACCTGCCGTGGCAGGAATCGATCACATGTCTCCAGAACAGATAGGTAACAGCTCTATTACCTGCGCCACAGAGGCACTAGCAAGGATTTGGTGAGAGGTTATAATTGACTTTAGAATTCACGAGACATCGGTTCAAAATATCAAAGATGTTGAGGAGAGTGTTGTTGGTGGGACTTGAACCCAAGTCTGCAGTGCTTGTGATCATCTGCCCTTATTAACATCAACACACTCCACTTGACCACAGACATGCTAGCCTTAACGAAGTCGAAGTCATATATGACACGTTATATTCACATGCCATGGAGTATATGACGTCGACTATAAGTATAACTTCCGAACACCTCATTGTGTGTGTCTCGGTGGTGAACCGGTGGTTGTCATTGCACTGAGATCTGGAGACATGGGTTCAAGTCCCGGCCGTCACAGTCTCCTTGAAACTTATGCGAGAGAAGTATGGAGACAACATTTTCTCCCATACATTCATTCCCACTCACCAATTCATACAGAATTACCGTCTTGGCAAATTAGTTAATTTGAATTAAGTCATTCACAGCAATCAATTCACACAGACAATTATTCGCAATCATCCGCTCACCATACATTCATTCCCACAAAACCTGCCGTGGCAGGAATCGAACACGTCTCTAGAACAGATTAAGACAGAAGATAGGTAACAGCTCTATCACCTCTGCCACCAGTAATGATTTGGTGAGAGGTTATAATTGACTTTACAATTCACGTGACATCGGTTCAAAATATCCAATATGTTTGAAGAGATTGTTGTTGGTGGGACTTGAAGCCAGGTCTGCAGTGCTTATGATCGTCTGCCCTTACAAAACGTCAGGACACTCCCCTTGACCACAGATATGCTAGCCATAACGTGGTCAAAGTTACATTTGAAACTACAATTCACATGACATTGGTTCCTGTATGACAATGTCAACTATAAGTATAACTTCGGAGCATGTCCGTCTATGTCTCTCGGTGGTGTGCCGGACTGTCGATGCAGTCTGAAACTCTAATCTTAACTGAGATCTGGAGACCTGGGTTGCAGTCCCAACAACACTCTTTTAAATGTAATTCATGTTTTGAACCATTGTCACGTGAATTGTGAAGTAAATTTTAAACTCTCACCGAATCTTTGCTGGTGCCTCTGTGGCGCATGTGTCATGTGGATTTTTTATTGGCTGATCAGTTTCTCAGTGTCCAGGGTCTCGATGGCGCTATAATCCTCTTACTGCTGGTCATGTCTATTCTTTCTTCAACTACCAGTATACAGTCAGTGCAGCTCAGTGTACGGCTCCGTGAAGACGCCCTGAACTCGATGTCACCGATGCATGGCCTCCTTATCTCATTCACAGATGCCTGTGCAGAAGGTAGAGTGACGTCCTTCTTCCCCATGCTTCTCCGATCACTTCCTTCTTTGAGCCCCAGCTTTAGCGCACTGGACGAAGGCACGCAGGTGATTGGGGAATAAAATGTTGTTGGACCAAAGAAACATACAGGGTTCTCTTATTGTTATTCTACAAAGTCTGACGAGGTCTCCTTGAAGGCCTCCTCCACAAACGAGGCACATAGCTCCGACCTGGAAGGTAAGATGTGTGGCCCAGTTGTAATGCTGTACGTCCTCTTCGCTGTGGGCTGACCGTCCGACTTGGCTGACAGAACAGAGGAGCCTCCATGTTGACAGACTGTAGATCAGTTTTGTGGCAAATCTCTAATCAATGATTTTAATAAAGTCGTGTGTCCCCACTCACCACTGAGTGTTGTCATCAGACTCCCTGGCTACGACCAGCGCCTCATCACTCAGTCTGGCCCTGATGAGGCAGAGGACCTGGGCTGGTCTGAGCTTGGCGGGACCGGAGAGTGATTGTTCACTGGTTTAAAAGAACCAGGGGAAACATGTCTGGAAACACTTTGACCCACAGCCGAGGAAATCCAAAGAAACCCGAAGGCGACACAACAGAAGCAGGGCCTTTACTCC
>NC_136953.1:17374548-17392348 GCF_949987615.1 Pollachius pollachius
GCTGGTCTAACCTGTGCTCACTGATTACTGCTACAGGTGAGGCTGCTTTAACCAGTCATCATCCACACACTGCCCCTCAGCTGGTAGATCTGATAGAGAAGGAGATGAATCTAATGATACTCTCATCTGTAAGAGTCACATCTGATTAAAAGGCACATGTTAGTGGGTGAGGGGGAGATTTTGTTTCCCTATTCAAATGTTTTTGCCTTATATTCAGATCCAACTTTGAAACAAAATGCTTCCTTTCAAAGAGCAAGCCTTTATACCAAAGTACAAAACATATAATATATATGCATATACATATATACACACACACATATATATATATATATATATATATATTCCACTTTTAGGAATGCAATGTACAAAGACAAATGCTGGCTGGCGTCTGACCAGATGCAGAGCACTTTGTTGAGCAGACATTTTGTGTGAGCAGACATTTTGTGTATTTATATCAACACCTCCTCCCAGCACACGCTCATCGGGACATTGAAATATTAGCATGATTAGAGCTGAGCACCGACTGCACAAAACAACCCCGTCTCCATTCGGCTGTCCTACTTATCTCCACACAATGCGACCAGAGGCCTCAGCAAAGAGCGCCTTAACACGGCGCTGCACTGTGGTGCGTTGAGTCTGAATCCCAGCGTCCCGGTTAACACTCGCCGTTTCACCGGCACCTCACAGCAGCGGGCAGGTCATGCAGAATAGCACGGCAGACGTTTTGTTCCGGGTTCCAAGCTGAAGCGGGCTCAGACAATAACGTTGGGATCAGCCCCTGAAACCTGCCGAACATCGCCTGCTCCCTCAGCAGCCGTCGCTGCAGTTGAAAGTTTGTTTGGGATTACGAGCGTCTGAGGAATCCCAGCCGCCCGCCCACGGCCCCATCAACCACGGCCCCATCAACCACGGGGATTATTCCTCTCTGAATCAATTTGGAGCACAAAGTGATGACGGCGGGGAAAGGGCTCCCAGTGCTTCTGTTTCATCAGCTCCATGTCAACAATCATCAACAACACTCAATAAATCTAATAATATCCTACAATACTAATGCACTTATTTATGAATACGGAACAATTGTAACCCTGAAAATCCAAAGACCTAATTGATTAGTGCATAACTCTATCAAATGTACCCTGTAAAACACAGCAGCAGCAGCATTCTCTCAATGCAGATCAGACACCAACACAGCTATGGTGAACCCTGCATTCACCATCAGCAGTGGTTCATCTGTGGTTCCAAACGGAGCACCTTTCAGCTGGGACCCCCTGCCCACACTAAGTACTATAACCCCTCTGCAGAGGCCTGGGATGTTCCCCCAGAGCCACGTACAGGAGATCAGTGAGCACAGGGTGTCCTCTGACGGCCTGAGGTCACCGGCTGTCTCCAACGGCCTCAGAGAGCAGCAGCTAAATGCCAGTCTGATGGATGATCAATACCGCCAGCGCCTCCACCTTAACACAAAATGGTAATCAATATCGTGTTGTATTGACTGGATACATCTTCCTCTTTGGTTTTTGAACGTTTCTGTGTAGTGGAGTGGAGGAAGCTGCTGGCCAGGTCAGTGAACCCCACCCCGCCTCGATGGAAGAGGGGGCCAAGCCCGGAGTCAGTCGTCTGGACCCCCATAGCAGCAGGCAGGGAGGGGCCCTCAACCTAATATAAACCAAGGAACTGGGAGAGAACCAGTGAGAGGACACTGGGTCCTTACAGGGACTGGGAGAGAACCAGTGGGAGACACTGGGTCCTTACAGGGACTGGGAGAGAACCAGTGAGAGACACTGGGTCCTTACAGGGACTGGGAGAGAACCAATGAGAGACACTGGGTCCTTACAGGGACTGGGAGAGAACCAGTGAGAGACACTGGGTCCTTACAGGGACTGGGAGAGAACCAGTGAGAGACACTGGGTCCTTACAGGGACTGGGAGAGAACCAGTGGGAGGACACTGGGTCCTTACAGGGACTGGGAGAGAACCAATGAGAGACACTGGGTCCTTACAGGGACTGGGAGATAACCAGTGGGAGGACACTGGGTCCTTACAGGGACTGGGAGAGAACCAATGAGAGACACTGGGTCCTTACAGGGACTGGGAGAGAACCAGTGAGAGACACTGGGTCCTTACAGGGACTGGGAGAGAACCAGTGAGAGACACTGGGTCCTTACAGGGACTGGGAGAGAACCAGTGGGAGGACACTGGGTCCTTACAGGGACTGGGAGAGAACAAATGAGAGACACTGGGTCCTTACAGGGACTGGGAGAGAACCAATGAGAGACACTGGGTCCTTACAGGGACTGGGAGAGAACCAGTGGGAGGACACTGGGTCCTTACAGGGACTGGGAGAGAACCAGTGAGAGACACTGGGTCCTTACAGGGACTGGGAGATAACCAGTGGGAGGACACTGGGTCCTTACAGGGACTGGGAGAGAACCAATGAGAGACACTGGGTCCTTACAGGGACTGGGAGAGAACCAATGAGAGACACTGGGTCCTTACAGGGACTGGGAGAGAACCAGTGGGAGGACACTGGGTCCTTACAGGGACTGGGAGAGAACCAGTGAGAGACACTGGGTCCTTACAGGGACTGGGAGAGAACCAGTGGGAGGACACTGGGTCCTTACAGGGACTGGGAGAGAACCAGTGAGAGACACTGGGTCCTTACAGGGACTGGGAGAGAACCAGTGAGAGACACTGGGTCCTTACAGGGACTGGGTGAGAACCAGTGAGAGACACTGGGTCCTTACAGGGACTGGGAGATAACCAGTGAGAGGACACTGGGTCCTTACAGGGACTGGGAGAGAACCAGTGAGAGACACTGGGTCCTTACAGGGACTGGGAGAGAACCAGTGAGAGACACTGGGTCCTAACAGGGACTGGGAGATAACCAGTGAGAGACACTGGGTCCTTACAGGGACTGGGAGAGAACCAGTGGGAGGAAGCAGAGGGAGGGAGGACAGGGGAAGGCTGAGGGAGGTTAAAGGAGGGACCCTGACCCTGGGAAGAGGTCCAGAGAGATGAGGGGGTGCTGTGGAACAGAGGGGGAGGTCACAGACCCCCCTGGGAGGTCAGTTTAGATCTGTTGACCTGCACCCCACCCCACACACACACTTGTACACACAAAACCACACACACACACACACACACACACAAATGTACAAACACACACACTCTCATACAAACACACAAACATACAATTGTACACACAGACACACACACTCCCCAGTCGCCCAGGGCTGCTGTGACAGATGATGTCCTGGGGGGGGGGGCTGAACGCTGTGTCTCCTCCCTCCTCCCTAACGACCAATAGGAGGGGCCCTAACCCTAACGACCAATAGGAGGGGCCCTAACCCTAACGACCAATAGGACGGCCCCTAACCCTAAGGACCAATAGGAGGGGCCCTAACCCTAACGACCAATAGGAGGGGCCCTAACCCTAACGACCAATAGGAGGGGCCTGCCTCTCCGGGACTACTGACACACTTTCTGTTCTCTCTGTGTCCGCCTGTGATGAATGGGAGATCTGCTCAGTGGTGTTGTTGTTATGGTGGGAGAGAGAGAGAGAGAGAGAGAGAGAGAGAGAGAGAGAGAGAGAGAGAGAGAGAGAGAGAGAGAGGGAAGGAGGTTTGGAGAAGGAGATTTGACGGATGAGGAATGTCTTCTAGCGGATGGAGCTGTTGTGTTCTGCACTGACCAGGGCTTCACCTTCCTCAGACCACGCAATTAGTGTCCTTTTATCGAGACATTGTGACGCCAAATGATTTACAATACCTCACCGAGGTGGCGGATTATCTTTAGCCGTTCAGGAACGAGGGAGATGTAGTGAAATGTCGTTGGAGGGATGATACGGACCTCTACGGTATTTAAAGGGGCCAGGTTCTCAGGAGCCAGGAGAACGCTACCTGGCCTGCAGCCCAAACTAGAGCCGTCCTGTTTGCCAGCGTGGGCGAGGCAAACGGTGGCTCTACAGGCTAGCAACTAGCAGTGAGGATCACCAGCGCTGAAGCTAGCCCAAAGAAAGGAAGGTTCTGGGTGCTCACCGATTCAGAAGACTTTACCCAGTGACGCACAGACTGCAGCTCGCTGGGGCTGGTGGAGATGACCTGTGAGAGAGAGAGAGAGAGAGAGAGAGAGAGAGAGAGAGAGAGAGAGAGAGAGAGAGAGAGAGAGAGAGAGAGAGAGAAAATACGTGGAAAGAATGAAATGGATAGAAATAGAAGACAGAGGATATTTCATTAAAAGGAATACTTTTTAATATCCCCGTCGCAGAAACAAATGTCAGGTCCCTGATGCACAGGGGCTTCTCAGAAGTTGACTCAACACGAAAATAGTCGTTGGTCGTGCGTACCGCTAACGAGGCTCTCCAGGCCCCGGGAGAGGTCCTGTAATTAGTTCAACAACTGCAAGGGACCGCTTTTATATTATTTAATCTAAAGAGTACTTTGTGTACTAGCGAAAATAAAATAGTGCTTACATGCATCATCCTGTGTGCGTGTGTTTATGTGTGTGTGTCTGTGTGTGTCTGTGTGTGTGTGCGCGCGTGTGTGTTAGGTCTGATAAATGCTCGGTGCAGACCTTTGACCCTGTGTGTTTACATTTGTTAAACTCATCCAACCACAGAAGAAGAAGGCTCATGGTTGACCTGTCAACGTGTGTTCTCCCCCCCCCCACTGGAGAGAGGGGAGAGCACCGGTTAAAGAAATGGGAGTTGGGATGCTTCTCTCACACACTATCAAACACAAACTGAGAGTGCATCGAATCCTACGCCCCTAAGACATCCACGTGTGTGTGTGTGTGCTTGTGCGTGTGCGTGTGTGTCTGTCTGTGCGTGTGTGTGTGTTTCTGTTAATTCACTTAGACTCCTCCAGCCGCACCGGGGACTTAATTAAATGTCTCACCTAGAGCCGTGCAGATCTCGTTGCGGTTAAATCCGGTTTGGTGGAGTGGGGGGGTAATGCCGTGCTTTATGGGGGCCTGGCCCCCAGGGAGGTTCAATTAGGTCTTAATCTGATCTAGGGTGGAGCTGTCCTCCACCCGCCTCCTCCACCCGTCCCCTCCTGCTCTCCCCGTTATCGTCCTGTCGTGGCGGTGTTTGTCGTGTCTCCATCTCGTCTGGCCGCTCTCCGTCCGGCTCTGTAGTCGCTCTGCGCTCCGCTCTTTAAGTGCTGATTTAATGCATCGTCTTTGTTTATTCTCTATGTAGTTCACTTTAACCTCCACAGTGTCAAACTCTGCTGGTTAATACTTAATCTGCAATAGTTATGGCGTTTATCTTCGACATTTCTTGTTTGGACCGGATTCTTTGGAGGAGGAGGAGGAGGGTGGAGGAGGACGAGGAGGAGGAGGAGGAGAAGGAGGAGGAGGAGAGTGGAGGAGGGTGGAGGAGGAGGAGGGGGAGGGTGGAGGAGGGTGGAGGAGGAGGAGGAGGGTGGAGGAGGAGGAGGGTGAGGAGGAGGAGGGGGAGGGTGGAGGAGGAGGAGGAGGAGGACGAGGAGGGGGAGGGTGGAGGAGGAGGAGGGGGAGGGTGGAGGAGGGTGGAGGAGGAGGAGGAGGAGGGTGGAGGAGGGGGAGGAGGAGGAGGGTGGAGGGTGGAGGAGGAGGAGGGTGGAGGAGGAGGAGGAGGAGGGTGGAGGAGGAGGAGGGAGGAGGAGGAGACCCCCGCCCCACCCAGACCCAGTCCCCACCCAGACCCTGCATGGGAGTCTGGGTGGGGGTCTGGAAGGTCCCCCAGAATGCACCTGTTCCACGGTACACTTGCATGTTTTTCAGAGTAGGATGGTTCGGTGTTTACTGAGTTTGCCCCGGTGACGTCAGCAACCTATTCCCTCAGTCGAGCAGAAACGTGTTGCCATAGTAACCGGGAGGTGAATTGCTGCATTATGCCTATAATTATCACAATGCACATTACTTAAAAAATATAAAAATAAATACAAAGGATATAATTGTGCGCTGGAAGGCAGTGTTTCAGAAATCTAATCCGACACACTTAAGAGCAGACCAGCATATTGCAGCCCGCGGTGACACACTTACAATATGAAAGCTACAAATATTGCTTTCTTTTATTTTTCTGGCTAATGCGATCGGACACTGATCAGAATCTCGCAGTTCATTAACTATGAATATGTAAAACGGTAATATCCCCCTCTCTCCTGCCGCTTTCTCTGAAGCAACTGGTTCCCACCCTAGGGGGCTGTGAATAAAACCATAATAACTGGTATAGGTCTCTCCGGAAGCCTTATGCAAGCTTTAAGAGGAGCCTTTCAGAGGCTTTAACCCAGCCTGTAAAACCAGAGCTTTAATCAGAGGTGATTCTCTCTGCGTTTAGCGTTTCACAGTCCGCTTGATGGGGACATCCACACGCTGAGGGTCAAAGCACCAGTCACTCAGAAACACCACGTTAAAATAAAGAATAACACAGGAGGTAATGGTATGAACCAACTCTTACCTCTGAGGCACAATGAGCACACCTGACATCACTTAAAGTCTGGAACCTCCCAGCTCATGTCTAACTGGTCCTCTTTTCAGTCATGGCTTCAAACCCGCCCCTTGTTTGCTAAAGGGTTGTGATTGGTCCGACTTGCCAGAGCCAATCAAAAGCAAGGTTGCTGATCACATGGTTCCCAGGGCCAATCAAAAGCAAGGTTGCTGATCACATGGTTCCCAGGGCGGGGATGAAGAGCATCTGTCTGTGTCCGCATGTAGAAACCGCTTCCTTCAGTGGGAGACCCTGATCTGGTCCAGACCCTGATCCGGTCCTGATCCGGTCCAGACCCTGATCCGGTCCTGATCCGGTCCAGACCCTGATCCGGTCTTCATGCTGACGGTTTGGATCACCTTCTGAAGAGAAAACAAAGATGCATAATCAGAGATTATTTGTAAAGATTTTTGCAGCAGCAATAGGGGGGGCTTGTGATCATCCTTAATCACTTCTAATTATTATCCTATTAGGCCTGTTATTATTATTATTAATCACCCACAGAGCAACAACAGTCCTTTTCAACGACACCCAAATCTTAGTTCCGTTAGAATTTTGTTTCACATTGCAAGGAAAGGTTTTTTGTTGAGACTAAGTATCGGAATTAAGTAGGTATTGATCGAAGATATTAAAACCCAATTGAAATGTGTTTATTTAATTGTGCCTTTAGGTGCACCTAAACTTAAAATGAACTAATTTATATTGGACTTCAATTGAAACGTTTTTCATGTAAAAAGAAAATTATATTTAGTAATTCGAAACAAAGAGTTTCTGTTCTGTGTCTCCATGGAAATCAAAATTCCAGTAATAAAAATACCTTCAGTCTTGAGTTTCTGACCAATCACACGATCGCATCGCAGCCCCCTGCCGAAATTTCACCAAATAGCTAAATGTTGAGGAAGCGTTTTGGTTTTCTCCGCAATGGCGGCATTTAGTACTCAGGCCGCGACAGAAATATCTCCTGAAGGACCCTAGAGGCACACTTTATCATCAGGTCCTATGGAGCATCAGGCAGCAAACAGCTGACATGCTAGGTGTCAATGGCTCTTAGCGAACCAGCCAGTCAGTCAGTCACCACGCATTAAGCCCACAGCCAGTCAGTCAGTCACCACGCATTAAGCCCACATTCAGTCAGTCAGTCACCACGCATTAAGCCCATATTCAGTCAGTCAGTCAGTCAGTCAGTCAGTCAGTCAGTCAGCCAGCCAGCCAGTCAGTCACCACGCATTAAGCCCACAGCCAGTCAGTCAGTCACCACGCATTAAGCCCACATTCAGTCAGTCAGTCAGCCAGCCAGCCAGTCAGTCACCACGCATTAAGCCCACAGTCAGTCAGTCAGTCAGTCAGTCAGCCAGCCAGCCACTGTGCCTCACCCCCAGAGTTCCACACTTCGTCCGGTTCTTTGGCTGCCTGTTTCATGGACCGCTTGCTGTCAGAGAGAGCACCAGTGATCTCCGGAGGGTCGGTTACTGTTTGGATGGACAGGAAGTGACAGTCGGTAAACGGCTTGATGTCATCCTGAAGGCTGTAGGTCAGGGAGTTGTAGTTTGAATGGATGTCATTACTTAGGGGACTTCTTAAAAAGGTTCTCTTGTCAAACGGCATAATCATCTCAGAAAGAATCTCAGAGCCGATGCTGTGATTAGCTCTCAAACACTGAGCGCTAAATAATGTAAAACCATTACAAAAAACAACAATTATGAAAATGCAAACAATAGGCATACATTAACGATTATTAAACCAGATGACAGGCTGTGTGTGAGCTCTGTGTCTCTCTGAAACACCCCCCCCCCCCCCCCATGAGTGTTTCAAAGGCTCTAAATGGGGTTCAGATATTAAAGGCAGCTCCGGCTCCCTCTCTCTGACTCTCTGGCTCCGCTCTCTCCCGCGGTGGCCCTGCCTCTCTGACGCACCGGCCTCTAATCAGAGCCGACAGCCAGTCAGAGAGGAGCTGCATTCGGCCCTGAGCCTCCCCTCGCTCACCCTCGCTCACCCTCGCTCACCCTCACCTCACCCTCACCTCACCCTCGCTCACCCTCGCTCACCCTCCCTCACCCTTACCTCGCTAACCATCACCCTCACCTCCCTCACCCTCACCCTCACCCTCACCTCCCTCACCCTCACCCTCACCCTCACCTCCCTCACCCTTACCTCGCTAACCCTCACCTCGCTCCCCTCTCCCCCCTCCTCTGGAGGCTGGAGGAGAGCAGCATCACTGGTCCTGGAGGAGGGGCCCCGGCAGTACTGGAGGAGGGGCCCCGGCGTTCCTGGAGGAGGGGCCCCAGTGGTCTTTGAGGGGCCCCAGTAAGACCCTGGAGAGACCTTGGTCCATCGCCTCCCAGTACTCTGGGCCGATCGCCCCGCTGACACCCTCCACCCCGTCCCTCCTCCAGCATCCTGCTCCTCATTAAGCTGCTCCACTACATATGATCTGCCCTACCTCGTCCACCACCACCACCAGCCCGCTGAGCAAGGCAGCGATGGAACCGGGAGTCAGACGAGGAGGCGTGATCCACGCACGCAGCGTCCATCTGTCCTGACACGGAGAGGAGCGGGAGGTCTGTCCTCTAGGTGAACCCAACGCCTGGTGGGAGGGGGGAGAGAGAGAGGGGAGGGGGAGAGAGAGAGAGAGAGAGAGGTAGAGCGGAAGGGGGAGAGGGAGAGAGGGGGAGAGAGGGAGAGGGGGAGAGAGAGAGAGAGAGAGAGAGAGAGAGAGTCAGCACTCCTCTCCTCAGTGACAGGGTGTTAGTTTGCGGGAGAACGTGAAGAAGCATGCAGAGCCCCCCCCCCCAGACCACACACACACACACACAAACAAATGAACACACAAACGACACACCTAGTGAGCATTGTACACACACATTCACACTTGAATGTACTCACACAACTTCATTCACTGAACCACACACCTTTACACACGCACACACAAATGCACTGCACACACACATGCTGGAAAACACACGGCCATACAGACCGACACATTAACAATCATACTTATGAATGCACTCACACTCAATCACCTGTGGGGGAGGCGACGGGGGAGGGAGAGAGGGAGGGGGGAGGGAAGGAGGGAGGGAGGGAGGGAGGGGGGGAAGGAGAGAGGACAGGAGGGAGGGAGAGAGAGGAACATGAGGGAGGGGGAGGGAGGACGGGAGGGAGGGAGAAGGGGGGGGGAGGGGGAGGGAGAGAGGACAGGAGGGAGGGAGAGAGAGGGAGGGAGAGGGAGGGAGGACGGGAGGGAGGGAGAAGGGGGGGGGGAGGGGGAGGGAGGCGGGGAGAGGGAGGAACAGGAGCACCAACCGACCGGTGAAGGAGACGTCCACAGGGAGAAAATAAAGGATGCAATAAAAATGTCTGCCATGGCCCGGCAACCTGGCAGAGTGAGAGTGCGTGTGTGTATGTGTGCATGTTCGGTGCATGGGGTTGTACACGTGTGGGCTCATGCGTGTGCTCGTGTGTGTGCATGTGACAGCCCTCTGGCCTCCTGACGGTTTGGCGAGGCTCCGTATCAGAGGGGAGGGCAGCAGGGGGCCGAGGTGGGCGGGGCCAGACGTCAGGTGACAGACGTCAGGTGACACCGTGTCAGACGTCAGGTGACACCGTGTCAGACGTCAGGTGACAGACGCCAGGTGACACCGTGTCAGACGTCAGGTGACAGACGCCAGGTGACAGATGCAGGTGACACCGTGTCAGACGTCAGGTGACATTGTGTCAGACGTCAGGTGACCACGGTGTCATTTGGGCGCTTTCAGACGTCAGGTGACACCGTGTCAGGCGTCAGGTGACCACGGTGTCATTTGGGCGCTTTCAGACGTCAGGTGACACCGTGTCAGGCGTCAGGTGATACCGTGTCAGACGTCAGGTGACCACGGTGTCAGGTGGGCGCTGTGAGAAGTCAGGTGTCGTCTCCAGGGCCGGATTGGCATCTTATCGCTGACGGCCCCCCGGGGAGGAGCTTCATTGATCAGACCGCTCCGGGGGGAGGAGCCTAATGTTGGGGAGGATAGAGATTAAAACCGGACAGAGACTCATGAGAGAGGATGCATGGTTAAATGGACCCCCCCCACACACACACACACACACACACACACACACATACTGTGCTGTTTATTTATGATCAAACACGATCAGCGGTGGTTGAGGATATGTGGGGTTGATTGATGGAAAGTGAGCAATTACTGTCGTGATGCAAACCATTATAGTAGATCTGGTTTACGGGCGTCGCGGGGACTTCCTGCTCGTTCTGCTCAGTGGTGATGATGAGAACATGTTTACATCTGTTTAGTCCCTGCGTTGACGTTCTACTCTGACATCAACTGAGCTTTAATTGGGCTCAATAAAAACCAAGCATTAAAGAGTCTGTTTGACATGGATTCAAACCATGCTCAGAGTTTACAGGAAACTCTTTGGCAGGAATGATACGTTAAGGTTAGCTTTGGACCCGTTGGGACGTAGTCTAGCCAGCTCTAGAGGTGTGGTGCTACATCGGTATCTTTGCCCCCCCTCCAAGTGCCCCCCAGCCCAAGGTGAAACCTTGAGAATTGGTCGTGTGGGATCCAATACAGACATGGACCTGGCGAACAAGCCGCAGCCCGGGTCTCTGAGCAGACCGTCCACGGTGCGGCTGCCATCTGCCTCCGTCCCCACCACCACAACATTAGCTCTGCGCTAATCCCCCCCCATGCTAATTCATAACCATGAAAAAGAAGGTATGTGTAAAATAATTCATCAACGTTATGAGAGGCGGTTATGGAGGTGATGGAGGCAACATTAGTGCGGCGCATCCGGTTTGCATAATAACACACACACTCACACGCAGATACACACACACACAGGCACACGCAGACACACATATGCAGACAAACTCACGCGTGCAAACACACACACACAAAGCCAATAAACGGAGGGTACGTTTGGTCTCTAAAGCAGCTCTCCTTGTGAGTATACAACCACCCACATAACGCTGAATTATGGGGTTCAACAGTCGACCATATGGACAGTAAATATGGCTTCTGTCGCCAGCAGGGAGAATCCTCCCCTCCACCAAAACAAACAGTTTTTACAGTTTGCTCGCGAGTGCGCGGCTCCCTTAATCACGGGCGCCATTATCATTACCGTTGATGTAGCATTTTGTTTTGGTCGTTAAAGAGTCAGGCGTCTGCGTGTTAAAAAAGTGGAATATGTCGCTCTGCAGCCGGGCCTGGTGGAGCAGCGGATCGCTGGCAGGCTGCTTACCGCCGTACGAATGGCCGCTTCCAGACGCTATGTCACCACGGCAACGCGGCCTTCCAGCATCAATATTTCAGAGGCTCCGCCGTGTTGGTTAAGCTGTTGTGTTGCTTCCGTTATTCATGAACTCACGCCTTAATGAATGTGGCGTTCCTTCCCCGGTCGTTATCTCGTTCTCCTTCTTCCTCTGGCCCCCGGGGGGGGGGGTCTCCTGGGAGTGGAGCCTTCCTGGACCCGGAAGCTTCTGGAACGGGGATGAACCGAGAGTCCATCTATGGGGTCAGAGGTCAGGGGCCACCGTGCGTTCTTAAGGCCCCAGGACCGAGGAGCAGATCGCCCCCCAGCGGACACTCAGATCCCGCAGCTACAGACAGCAGCTACAGAGAGCAGCTACAGACAGCAGCTACAGACAGCAGCTACAGACAGACAGCAGCTACAGACAGCATCTACAGACAGCAGCTATAGACAGCAGCTACAGACAGCAGCTACAGAGAGCAGCTACAGACAGCAGCTATAGACAGCAGCTACAGACAGCATCTACAGACAGCAGCTACAGACAGCATCTACAGACAGCAGCTACAGACAGCAGCTACAGACAGCATCTGCAGACAGCAGCTACAGACAGCATCTACAGACAGCAGCTATAGACAGCAGCTACAGACAGCAGCTACAGACAGCAGCTACAGAAAGCAGCTACAGACAGCATCTACAGACAGCAGCTATAGACAGCAGCTACAGACAGCAGCTACAGAGAGCAGCTACAGACAGCAGCTACAGACAGCAGCTACAGACAGCAGCGCTACAGGAGGCGTTGTTCCAACATGTCTGACATACTGGAGGTTGGTGACCTCAGGGAACCCCAGGGGCTGCTGGGAATCGTCCTCCAAAGAAAACCTCCTCGTTCTCCTTTTGCCCTTTTCCCAATTCAGAAGGAATCATTAAGGGAATGGGAGGATGGAGCCAGGAGGAGGAGGTGGAGGAGAGGAGCAGACTCCAATGAACCAGGAGCAGCAGTAATGAGGCATCAGGGTTCCCCGTCAGGGAGGAGATGAAGGGTCATCCTGGGACGCTCCTCTTCCTCAGCGCTATGATCTTCCTCATTCTCCATTCATGGTTTAATGACTCTGAAGACAAAAGAGCTTCTCCTCCGCAGTCGGAAAACACCTCTTAGCTCTGTTACTGAGACGATCACACTGTACTTTACATATCGCACACACACACCCCCCATCGATTGGAACTACAGTTTCTCTGAAAGACGACAGAATATGCAAAAGGGTGTCGATCTGAGAATGTGCTGGCGCTGCGGGAAAGCAAAACAAGGCTTGATGAGGAGACGTGAGCCTGGCAGGAGGCTCCGTCCTCCGTCCCCGACCAAGGGACGCTCGGCGCCGCTAACCGCTAACCCGTCAGGCTCCTGCAGGCGGAGCCCTTCCTCTAACGTTACCGATGTACCACCACAGGCCCCGGGCCCCCCGGGCCCCGGCCTGGCCCCGGGTCCTACAGCGCTGACAGGCTGGGCTCAGGACCTTTGGAGTCCGGTACATGTCCATGAGTGTGTGAGTGTGTGTGTTTGAGTGTGCGTGTGTGTGTGTGTGTGCTATGTATGTGTTTACATGTACTCCCAACACACAGTGTATGTGTTGCGGCCCCCGGCCGTCCTGGGGCCCCCGGCCGTCCTGGGGCCCCCGGCTCAGGACGACGAGACACACAGGGGTCAATCTCTGTAAAATTAACAAACGATTCCTCCCTCTCCCCTGGCCCTCTCTCCTCTCCCCCCTCCCCTCTCTCCCCTCTCCCCTGGCCCTCTCCCCTCTCTCCCCTCTCTCCTCTCTCTCCCCCTCTCCTCCTCTCCTCTCCCCTCTCCTCTCCCCCCTGCCATCTCTCCCCTCTCTCCCCTCTCTTCCCCTCTCCTCCCCCCTCTCCCCTTGTTCGCCCTCCCCCTCGACCAGCGGGAAGATGGATCTGCGTTACCGAGACAACGGGGATCCACTCAGCATACTCATCCTTTGGGGGGGGTGCGTTTCCCTTTCATGTGTGTGTGGTGCAGGCGGTAAGCTGATAAGAGGCCCTGCTCTCTCTCGCTCGGAAGCAGACGACAGCGTTTCAGCCCCCCCCCCCCCAACTATTTGGGTGAGCGGAGAGCAACGGGAGGACGAGCTGAGCTCCATAACACCGGAGCTGCTCAGCGACGGCCAGAACCCGATTCTCTGATCAATCTCCTCCGGCTTATAAAGTTGTTTCTGAACGGGGGGGGCCTTCTCCCGCCACCCGGCACAGGAAATATAATCCTGGGATAGATACGCGCCACGACACGATCTATGAGGCGTATTAATAGTCAGGTGGGGGGGATCGATGGGGAGCAGACAGAGGAGGCCAACGGATACAGGGTGACCCCCCGACCTTGAAGCGCTGTCCCCGGACGCTTCGTAACGCGCTCCCAGGGTGGAGCGATCTCCTCGTGAGGAACAGAGGAGAGACGCCAGGGAAGGAAAGGTGAGGAAAAGGAACGCTCCTGCCATGAGAGCCCTGCTCCGGTTCCTCCTGGAGCACAGCTGGGGAGGAACGTCGCTCTCTGCAGAACCACGCCCCTCATCCTGACTCACCTCCTCAGTGTCTGTCTGCACTGACAGGAGGGAGAGAGAGAGGGGGGGGGAGAGAGGGAGAGAGAGAGAGAGGGTTCACAGAGAGAGAGAGAGAGAGAGAGAGAGAGAGAGAGAGAGAGAGAGAGAGAGAGAGAGAGAGGGCTTGATCTAGGAGGGAGGTAGGGTCTGTGATCTTTGGTGGCTTCGTTAAACCCCCCCCCCGCTGGCCTGCTGAGGACCAGGTCAGCAGGAATGCTAAAGAACAGATCTGGATGTGATTCTACTGAATACGGTCGATACAGCCTCTCTGCATCGCCGTGGAGCGTTCCGCCACTGCCGCAGAACCTCAATCCCTGCTTTAGTTCAACTTGGGAAACTTTACTTTTGCCCGATGATTGTTCCCACTAAGGTATTAAAACCAAAACCATTGTTCCCATTGTCTGTAGAGATGAGGAGAGGAGGAAGACCAGCTCTCCAAGAGGAACGATGTGAGGAACACGATGAAGAACACGGAGAGAAACACCATCGTAACACAACCAATATATAAGCGATGAAACTATGATTCCTCCTCAATGTTGAATGTTAAGCATGTCTGCGTGCACACACACACACACACACACACACACACACACACACACACACACACACACGCACACACACACACACACACGCACACACACGCACACACACACACACACACACACACACCGGCAGGTACACTACAAAGCCAGCAGAAGTGCTACATCATGATGAACACACACAGAGACCCACCTACACACAGACACACACACACCTGCCCGCACAAGGTGTGCTCATAACCTTCAGCTGCCAGCTGCAGCCCTGCGCTCCTCCTCCCTCTCTCCCGCTCTCTCTCCCTCTTACTCCTTACCTCTCTCTCCCTCTCTCCCTCTCTCCCCCTCTCCCCCCCCATCCCTCTCTCCACCTCCTTCTTGGCATCTGTCGAGGTTGTTCCCGCTGGGCGCCGCGGTAATGACAAGGACATCCCATAGCGCCATATGGACCCCAGAGCAGGCCAGCGCCGTGTAAACGTTGAGACACTTCACACTTTCAGAGAAACAAACGACTTTCCCTTCAAGTCGGGTCGGAGCATGAAGGGGGAAGGAGCCAATTCACAAGACCCGGGGGGGGGGGTTCTACCAGAGAACGAGGGGTACTGCGACCGGGGGTGGGGGGGGCTCTACCAGAGAACCAGAGGCACTGCCCCTCAGGGGGGAGGGGTTCTACCAGAGAACCAGAGGGACTGCCCCCCCACCACACAACACGTTTTTCATGTTTTTACTCCATCTTCCCGTCGTCGTTCATTAAGACGCCAGAGCGAGTCGTCCTCTTGCTCTGAAGAGTTGCCAGACGATCAAAGACGACGGAGGATGATATCGAATCATGGCCTTCTGTGAGGGCTAAGTGCGGGCGATTCCCGAGCTAAGGGCTTTGTTTGCACCATGTCGGCGTCTTTCATCACAGCGACGGCCTGAAGCCGACGCTCCTCTGGGGGCGCGGTGATGAACGAGGGGCGGAGGAGGGAGAGGTTAGGAGCGTCTGGTTCCAGCGCGTCGCCCACGCCCCCGATGCGTCGGCGGCGGCGGCGGCGGCGTCAGGGTGGGAGCGACTCAAGGTTCTGCTGAGGACAAACAGAGAGAGACCGGTGGCTAAACAGAAAGAGAGAGAGAGAGAGAGAGAGAGACAGAGAGATGGCTCATTCATTCTACCTCATTTAACCTGGTCTTTGATTTCCTCTGACCTTGTTTACAGGTTTGTCTGCTTAGAGCAGATCTTTGTCAGAGATTAACACTGAGGACGACTCTCTGCCGAGAGCAACTCTTGGCAGAAAAGGGAAAAGTTGTGATTATCAACTAAAATCTGATAGAAGCAGAGCATGAATAATTCATGCGTCTCTCCCTTTGGTCACCAATGTGATATTCACGGTTCTGTTTCTCACGCTCTGTTCCTCTGTTCCTCTGACTAGAACAGCTCCCTCCTCCCCCACCAGCCTTCTGTGTTCCTGCACGTTGCGGTTCCTCCGTCCGGTTCCTCAAAGAGCAGGTGGTTCAGTTCGCGACGACGCAGCGGATCCAAACGTCCCCAATCGCCGCGTCGAGTCCCAGACCGCCCCCGCCCCCAGGGCCCTAATTGGTCCGTCGGCCGGGCAGACGTCAGCGTGTTCTGCTGCACAGACGTCATGTTGGTCTCACTGCAGCCCCGGCGCTGGATCCCGACTTGTTAGTCACAAAGCGCTGCCTGGGGTGGGGGGGGGGGGGGGTGGGGGGACGCCTGGGGACTCGCTCGCCCTCGGGCCAAACGGCGCTTTAGCGATGATTTGGCAGTCGCTGGATCCGATTGGCTCCGACGCCGCGCCGCCCGCGCCGTCCGAACGCACGGAGCCTCACGGCGCCGCGAAACCGACCGCAAGCTAATTGGTTCAGATCCGAGCGACACGCCTGCTCCGCCAGGCACAGCTGGCTGTGTGTGTGTGTGTGTGTGTGTGTGTGTGTGTGTGTGTGTGTGTGTGTGTGTGTGTGTGTGTGTGTGTGTGTGTGTTGCCGTAGGTGTGCATGTGTTAGCAGTCGTGTCTATGTGTGTCAATGTCTATGTGTGTATGTGTGCGTGTGTGCGTTTGTTAGCATGTGTGTGCGTACACACACACTGTGTCAGGCCCTTATTTTTTCAGAACACATGGAGAGGCTCCCCCCACGACCCCCCCCACCGCCACACACACCATCTTAACCTTTCCTCGGCCGTAGAACAGACTGCTGCTGAATACACAAAAACGGCTGACATTAAGGAGGGGGTGGCAGGTGACGACAGGCGGGGGAACCTTTCACATCAGCACACTGCCCTCCTCTACCGGACAGCCACACACACACACACAGCCACGCACACACACACACACACACACACACACACACACACACACACACACACACACACACACACACACACACAGACACACACACACACAAACACAGACACACACACACACACACACACACAGCCACGCACACACACACACACACCACCACGCTGTTAGTCAGTTCATGACGTATCGCTCTATCCTCCCTCAAAGCCCCATTCTGAAGCCAGAGTGTCCGTTAAGTGGGCTTAAGGGATCTAAGTGGAGGTTCAACAAAATAAACGTTACTGAATGTTTGTGACGACCCCAGCCTGACTGGGAATGAACCAGTAGACTGAACCTGTGGACTGACCAGTGGACTCTGGTGCGGCCCGAGTGTCCGATGGGAGTTCAGCGAAGCCCCCGCTGGCCCCAGAGTCATGCATCCGGGGGTCATCTATTGATTTGTAATAATTACAGAAACGGTTTGTGGTGCTTCTCCGGCGTCATTCATTATTCATCCAGAGTACACAGGAGAGTGTTTCTGCAGCCGGTGGAACGGCAGCTTGGTTCAATAGATCCTCACAGCGCCTGCAGACAGGGGGAAGGAACGCATGGGAACGCCTTTAGAGGACAGGGCGGCTCAGAAGAATCACACGCACACGACACG
>NC_136953.1:17392548-17397548 GCF_949987615.1 Pollachius pollachius
CGATTGAACCCCATTAAACCAGAGAGGTGCCGGGAACTCTTTGGCGTTTATTTATGAATTCTTTCCCCTCTTCTTTATCGACGAGCACAGAGGCGCGTGCCGCACCTGCAGCCGTTGCCTTGGTGACGCAGCCGGTTCCAACCGAAGAGCGGGAGAAACACATTGTCCTATTCTCAGGGCGCCATTGGGAAGGAGACAGCCAATGGGAGTGAAGCACTTCGTTTTATAGGTGGGAGTGTTCTTATGCCTGAAACCCCGGGAGAAACGACAAATTAGAGCTGCCATTGTTTTATTAGTTTGCCATGAGAACCGGTCCAGGGTGATCCTTTTTTCGTCGACTACTCATGTCTGTCATTGAGTTTTTCTCATTTCCTAATTCTGGCCCGTCAGTGGCGGTGCATCGATCGGTACAGACGAGACCATTAATTTATTTCTTCATTTAATTGTTTTCTTCATCTCCTCACCGAGGCCTGGACCGGCTCTGGTTAGAAGGACCTGAAGCGAGCAGAATTAAGAGCAGCCAGTGGAATCAGGCGGAGAGGTCTCCATTATGCTCATGGGTGAACATCTCAAAGAGAACCAGAGCGCTGCTCAGGGTAGAGGTCCAGCCTCGCTGTGAGGGAGAGAGACGCTCTCTTCTGCTGTAACACAGATATCACAACACTGACAAACATCTTCTGGAGAAGGAATGCTGGGTTGTTTTGCTCAGATTGCGTGATGAACAAAAGATGGAATGAAACGTGTGTAGGTGACGCACAATGCATCAAGAAGACACAACATGTGTAGGAGACAGAATGCATCAAGAAGACATACAACAAGTTGTGTAGGAGACACACAACATATCAAAAAGAACACATGAGTAGAAGACAATCAATGCATCAAGAAGAACATACAACATGTTGACCCCAGCTTTAAGCTAACAGAGAGTTCAAGCCTACAATCAACAAACTTGTTGACAAAAAACCTATAATTGAAACAATTAATGTTGTCTTCTTGTTGACATGATGAAAATACATTCCCATAGACTCGTTCGTATTCAACAAACCCCACGTCGACATTCAGAGACACACTCAGCATACATGGCAGTGCTGTGGATTAATAATCATGTCTCCTCGCTACTCACGCAACTCACTCTGTGTTCAGCTGACAAGCAATTTACTGTCCCAGTGACAGAAGGGGAACCTAACGTGGTCTCTCTCTCCCTCTCTCTCCCTCTCTCTCTCTCTCTCTCTCTCTCTCTCTCTCTCCCTCCCTCTCTCTCTCTCTCTCTCTCCCTCTCTCTCTCTCTCTCTCTCTCTCTCTCTCTCTCCCTCCCTCTCTCTCTCTCTCTCTCTCCCTCTCTCTCTCTCTCTCTCCCTCTCTCTCTCTCTAACAGACAGTCCCTCCCTCCCTCGCCCCCCCAGCCTCAGCTCTATGGCCAGAGTGTGTTGGCATGCCCCCCCCCCCCCCCCCCCTTCCCTCTCTCCCCCCCCCCCAGGCGGTGGTGAGGGTTCGTCTGAGGGATCACTTGTCAGGACTGTCATGGAAAACAATTCCATTATCAGAACAGATAGTGTCCCAGGGAACGGGGCAGAGCCACGCGCGCACGCCGACGGGTGTGTGTCTGTGCACGTGGCTGTTAGCACACTTGTTGTTATGTGTGTAGCCCATGTGTAGGTATATTTGTGCACGTGTAGTTGTGTGTGTGTCAGTGCATGTGTAAGCATGTGTGTGTGTGTGGTTTTCTGCGCGCATTTGTAGGTGTGTGGCAGTGCGTGCGTGCGTGCGTGCGTGCGTGCGTGCGTCCATGGTCTGACCTCCTTGGTCTCCAACAGGGTTTCCCATCGTCCCTGTGGGCGGGGCTCTAACGGCTGTGCTCCAATCTGAAGTCTTGCTTGGGGGCCATCTTGTGCTGTTGTCGCGGGCGTCTCTGACGGAACAGAAACAACACAGAGACGGAGACGTGTGAAGAAGAGAGAGAGGGGAGGTGGGGGGTCTCTGTCTCCCCCCCCCGCTCTGTCTCTGTGAGGAGAGGACGGGCGAGAAACAAACCGAGAGAGCGAGAGAGAGAGAGAGAGAGAGAGAGAGAGAGAGAGAGAGAAGTGAGCCAGTCTGTTGTTTCCAGGGTATTTTTGTCTGCCTCTGTATAGAGAGGTAATCACTGAGAGATTCCAGGTGGATATTCATAATTTGTATGTTCAACCAATAAACAAGATGAGTGCGAGTGAGAGAGCGAGAGAGAGAGAAAGAGAGAGAGTGAGAGAGAGAGAGAGAGAGAGAGAGAGGCGTACTGCTTCGGTTGTTCTGCAGTATATTGTTAGTTAGTCTGTTCAGGGGTAACAAGTAAACTTGAGGAGCAAAGTGGTGTCTTCTCCGGGCTCCAGGTTGGGAGCGGCGCCATCGACTGATGCTAATGATTACCGACTCACAGCGGCCTCAGTGGAGGAAACACCGCCCCGAACCCGCTGGAACCGCTCTCAAAGCAAAGTGTTTTGACCATGTGTCACGATGTTCCCAAATTGTTATATATTGCAGCTCGGCACCATTAAATATTTCTTTATTCCCTTTACCCTTTGTGGACGTATATATCGAAGCTTTAGAGGCTTTAGAGAAAGAACCGCTCAGTCGGTGAAGCGAGGGATTGTTAAATCAACACACGGTTTCGTGCCTTGCTCATGGGCCGTTGAGGGTATTCAACCTCAAACCCAACCTTTAGGCTCCGAACCCTCGGCCGCGACACCTGACCTTAACCACCTCGACAACGCAATGCACGCTTCACCTCACCAGGACGCAGCCTGCACCGATCCCAACCTCAACCTGACATTAACAGAAGCATCATTTGTCTTTCAATGAAAAATAAAAAATATCAAATCATCTCGTTTGTCCGTTTACAAACAGCCGACAAGTCCTAGCGAATAGTGTGCTAGGAAGCCCCATCCAATAGCAGGCAGGAGAACAGCGCCCTGGTCCATACTACGCTAACACATAACATGCTAGTGGTTACAGCGCTAGCACATACCAGCGCTCACCGCCGCCGCCGCCGCCGCCGTGTTGCCCGGGAAACACGCAGAGCGCACAGCATCCGCACGCTCCCAAGACACTCTTTATCCCTCAGACCCCCCCCCCCCCCTCACCCGGACTCCTTCCTCTACATCACAGCACCTCCGTCCTCCCACACATACAGCATGGCCCCCTCCGCTGGCGGAGCCCTCCGCCCGGCTGCCAGCCCTCGTCCTCCCCCCCTCCTCCTCCCCCCCTCCTCCTCCCCCCCTCCTCCTCCTCTTCCCCTGAGGAGTGCTTGGCTTGAAGCGCTCTCGAGAAATTGAAGGGGCCAAATATGCATGTGTGATGCTGAGCTCTGGATAATAGTGCACTTGTTCCATGTAATTGCCCTGGAAAACCACTGTAATTTGAGACTGAGAGCGGGGCCCAGACTTGAGAAAAATGTAAATGTGAGCAGAGGAGCCCCTTGGTTAATCAGTCTGCACAAAGAGAATACTTTAAGTTCATTAGCGGGCCAATTTGCATGTGGGCCTCATAAAAGAAGAGTTAATCCCAAATGAAATGGCGTGTTTCTGTCATGAAGAGGGCTTCTCCTCACATCCTGCTCAGCCAGCCCCGTTCACACGCCAACACCAGAATATGTTTGGATGTGATCTCCCAGAGTTTAATTGCGACTCGTTTAGCATCAGTATCACTTGTGCATTTATATAATTCAAAGTGTTCGTTCTATCTCTAGAACTCATACTGTTTATCTTGACAGACTGAATTCTCAAAAAAAATGAATGCCCTCAAGTGCTCTGAAGTGATCAAAATAGTCTGAGATGTGTTTATGTTTCCCCTTTCATTAAAATGAGCTGCATTGGAGTGTGGTTAAAAGAGCCATTTACAACCATGAGGGTTACTGGGACTCTAGAGTCACACAACCATGAGGGTTACTGTGACTAGACGTAAACAATCATACAGATCGGCGTTAGGCCGCTAGTCAGCGTTCCAGTTTGCGCCAGACACTAGCCGCGACCTAGCGCCATGTTATCCCTACGAACGAGTCCCGAGTTAACACCGTTTTTTGGGTAAGCTAACACTGACAGCCTCAACCCTAGATTGTTGCTCTGCTGGCTTGCTGAAGACCAAGTGACGATTAGCAGTGCCAAGCTAAATGTACACAGTGAGGACCATGCTAAACTAAGCAGTGTCAGGCTAAACTTACATAGTGGGGACTATGCTAGGCTAAGCGTCACCAAGCTAAACTTACATAGTGGGGACCATGCTAAGCTAAGCAGCGCCAGGCTTAACTTACACAGTGAAAGCCATGCTAAGCTAAACGGCGCCGGGTTAAACGGATGCTACGGCTAGCACTGCAGGCCTTGGTGTCACAGTTTGGCACGGCGGCCACTCCCACCATCTCTCTCTGGGCCGTCAGCCCCGCAGTCCGGAGGTTCACACCGCCTCATGTAGCAGCGCCGCGGTGAGGGGGTGAAGCACCCAGGGTACGCGGGCTGAAAACAAAGCCATCAACGTGATTGGTTGTCTGGACCCAGGCCAAGGCGAGGAGAGGAGGAGGAGGAGTAAGGCAGAGGAAAATGAGGTAGGAAGGGTGGACTGCGAGGAAGGAGTCCACATCACTGTGGTCTACGAGGAGGTGACCTCCGGTGAGGTCAAGGGGCGAGCCAACCGGCGGCGGCCTGGCGCTCCGGTTCAGTGAGTGTGCTAGCTTCCTGCTCGTCTGTTCCTTGTTCTGCTCCCCTCCAGAGCCCCCCTCCTCCAGCAGCAACATGGGGGACGCGCGTGTCCTTGGTCGTCCACGACGTCCCACGAGAACACGCTTCGTATCAGAGCTTCAAACAATCCATGACCGATAATGAAGGAATTTTATTAACGCCAACAGCTGCGCATAATTCAATTTCCCTCTTTTCTATCTTTGTGCGTCGTTACTTTGTAGATCCTGTGTGTGGGTCTATTTTAGTCCAACAGAATCCAGATAGTAGCAACAGCATGTGGAAACCATCGCATAAACACCT
>NC_136953.1:17402548-17425048 GCF_949987615.1 Pollachius pollachius
ACCCCTACCTGCTCCTTAATGACCTGTCTCTGTACTGTCTAACCCCTACCTGCTCCCTAATGACCTGTCTCTGTACTGTCTAACCCCTACCTGCTCCTTAATGACCTGTCTCTGTACCGTCTAACCCCTACCTGCTCCTTAATGACCTGTTTCGGTACTGTCTAACCCCCTGTCTAAACATTTGCAACACTTTGAATTCCATGTTTCCATCGTAGGGACTGAATAATTTGTGAACCTTGCCAAATGGGAGGGATTCATTTTTGAAAGAGAAAAACTGGTGAAATACAAACAACAGCAATAGTACATCTCCATCCTTCACCTTTGCACTGTAGACACACACACACACACACACACACACCCACACACACACACACGCACACACTCTTCCGCCGCGAGACTAAGTCTTTTAAGAGAGGCGTTTGTGAAACAGCCCTCACTCCAAGGACATTTCAGGTGAAATGCTGGAAGAATGAAAAGAAAGTAATTTCGGAGAGATAAAGAACATGGTCCATGAGAGAGATCCCTGGCGATAGTGCAATCCCACTAGTGTAACCCTGTGTGCCCGGCCGCCTCAACGCCTGCACTCATTTAGAGGCTGGGAAAACACAAGACGCACCCAGCATTACTACACTATTCATCGCCATGAAATTACAGAAGGATTTGTATGTGGCCTGCATGTGTGTGTGTGTGTGTGCGCGCGCCTTAGAATATGAATGTAATTTGTTGCTTGTCTCTGTACCTTCATCTAACCACGACGGTGGATCAGAATAAACCCGGTGTTGTCGGTGCGATGATGAAACGGAGGCCTGGGTGTAAATATAGAAAGGTGTGCGCATGAACAACGCAAACAACACACACACACGTACTTGTCTGCAACTTTCTTTAGCTTTTCTTTACAGAGATGATGTGGGATCTTCTGTATGAATACATAGATGTATATATATATATATACATATCTGAATATCTAAAAACATGTCTAGTAATATATACCTCAACCAGAGCAGCCACTACACGTGTGTGTGTGTGCGTGTGTGTAGTTTGGCGTCTGGGGATTTTTCCCGCCTGCTCTTCCCAATTTTGGAAAATTGCGACGCCATTTTGGGAAATGAATATCCGTCCTCCAAGCGGCCCCTGGGTGGATCAGGTGGATTAAACGCCCTGTCGCCCCAGCAGGGGGCGCTGAGGGGGGGGGCATCATAACACAGCTCCATTGATTGCGTTGTGAGATTAGCTCATCTAGATTCAGGGCCCCTGAGGGCCCCTCCAGCCGGCCCCTGGACCCACTAGAGCCGCTCCGACGGCTGACCCAGCGTTTTAGGGACCGCTGAAATTATATTTGGGAGTTTCATTTCCCAGGGTTAACAGCACGGACCTTCGCTCCGCGCGCTGCGGCGGAACGCCGGGGTCCCATTCCGCCCCCCCCCCCCCCCCCCTTCCACATCAACTCCGGAAAAAGAATTAACTTCAGGAAAGCTGTCTTTCAATTAGTGCCGCGGGCTAGTGCGCCGTTCCCGTTGGCCCCAATCACCGCTTCCCCCTCCTCCCGCCCTCAGCCCCCTCCTCCCCGGAAGTCACTGGAATTGCAATAATCCCGCCGCCGCTGTGCTGCCGCGACTGTGAATAATGGGAGGTGTCAGGGAAGGTCGCCGTAGTGACGGCGCTCCCAGCGCTGTTTTGTTCGGCTCCGCTACGTCTTGTAATTAGCTGTTCCCGCCGAACTTCCCCCTGACCGCGCCGGTGCTGCCGTCTGGATCACCGAGGTATGAAATGCATTCCACTGGCGATATTGTTTCTATTTAAATAGGGAAATGGGTTTTGTTTCCCCACTCGTTTTGAGGCGTTTTCTTTATTTATTTCCGGCCGTGAAGACGATCGTCTGGAGACCAACTCTGGGCTGAAACTTGGTAGCATGCAGCGGGGTCTCTTTGAAGCCCCCCACGCTGCTCATCACATCATTCATCGGATCATTTACAATATTGACGTTTCCAATGAACTACTTCAACATGATTCAGCCGTGATGGGGAGTAGCAGCCTCTCTGCTCAGGAACGGTGTGAGGAACGCTCTGAGACGCGGGAGGGAGCTGAATAATCACCCTGGTGATCCCGACTAAGCGGCTGTGTCCTAACACGCCGGGTTCCTTTTCATGCTGCTGAACAGGGAACTGCGCAGAATTAAACATCTTCTGTAGTTCTGCGGCGTCTTCAAACCCACGCCCCCCCCCCCCCCCCTCCATGCACCGGAGCACAGAGTAATTAGCGGTTGTTCCAGACGTGGAGGAGCTTCTCCTCAGCGCGTCACTGATGTCAGCCATGGAGATAAGTCCTCTCCCAGGCCCTCATTACCCCAGTTTAACCAGTCCCAATCAGACACATCTCCTGCCTCCCACTGCCGCCCCCATCAAGGCCAGGAATAAGGGGGGGGTTCGAGGGGATGACGGGGTGTGGGCCGGGCGGAGGCTGCTTAATGAATCCCAGCATGGAATCACCCCAAAACCAGAGCCTAGTGATTACACACGAACACACAACAGCGAGCCACAAACAATGATTAGAGAGTAATGTGATCCGGAACCAAACCCCAGTCTGCAGGGTGGAGGGTCCACAGCAGTCTGCAGGGTGGAGGGAGGAAGGTGGAGGGTGGAGGGTCCGTACAGTCTGTAGGGTGGAGGGTGGAGGGTGGGGGGTCCGTACAGTCTGCAGTGGGAGGGCCCTCACTCTGACACTCCTGCCAATCGGAGCCTCCTTCTGGACTGTGGAAAAGCCAATCCTCCACACCCTCTCTATCTTATTTTGTCTTTATTTTATACGTGTCCCTCCAGGCTCTTTACTCCTCATGTCTCTGAGTGTACGAGTGGGACGTCCAATCACGGCCTCGTGCAAGCAGGGGGAGGGTCACCAGCGAGGGAGGGAGGGGCTTTGCGTGTGGAAGACAGGAAACAGCTGAATGAAACATCAAAATAAAAGTCCTGAAGAAAGATGTTTTAACATCCATATAAAGTGCAGCTATGAAGCCCTAGCCGGCCAGGACCGCTGAGCTTTAACAACACTCGGCTCCTCTGATTGAACAAACACAATAAAGACCCACTGATGGCTCATTGGAGCGCAGGAGCCGCTAAACCAGATCTGATTCCAGCCTTTACTGCAGGCCAACAAAGCAGCTCCTTAAATAGATGGGAGCCATCGCAGACGACCTAATGAAACGCTCTTCCGCCGCTCTGGAGGAGCGTTTCATTCTGCTACGATGGCAGAGGCAACCACACTGAGCACTGTGAGGTACAGCGGCCTGTGGAGCCCTCATTAGCCCGCTAATGAATCACAACGCGCCTGCTCGCGTGTGGAGAGTATCGTGGGAAAAGACAATTTAGAATCATATCTCACACGGATCTCCTCCAGTGGGTTTGTCACTGAGAGCTAATTCAGCTAACAAGTTGCTTTAGGTCTGAGCTATAGCTGAGGGCGTGATGCGATGAAGCTAATGGAGACACTATCTCCTGGACCTTTGACTGACTTCAGAAATACCCTGGTGTTGAATGCAGGACATTGTGCTGTAGGCTTACGCAGTGTTGTGCCTGAACGCGTTCATTGAACGATAGTTCATGAACTCGTTCATATTTTGGGCGAACGCGAACTGAACGTACTGTATTACTGCCTGATGAACGTTACTGTGAACTCGTTCATTCTGGTGTCTGTGAACGGCACGCTCACTCGGTTTAACTTCGTTCAATATGGGGGTTATTTGTTTATCAACACGGCGGATGCGCACGCAGATCGCCGTGTTGTTTGACCGGTTGCCATGGTAATCCCTGAGAGGTTAATTTGCAGTTGCGGTGTTGCCAGCTTACTGTTACATTAAACTGTAATCAGAAAACGCGGTTATATGCTATAGACCCTATAGTATCTGTCGTATGAAGGCTGGGACGAATTTCAAATTATAAATATGTACACTTTATTTTGAAAGTACAGACCGGCGCGATTCCCATTGAAACGAATGGCGCGGTGATTATTCTTCAAAACGAGAGCTGTTTAATTGTGGAAAATGAATTAAACTGTAATCAGACAACACGGTTATATGCTATAGACCCTAGAGTATCTGTGGTATAAAGGCTGAGACGAATTTCGAATTATAAATATGTACAATCCATAACGTTAGCTCTCTGGCTGATAGCTCAGCGGACTAGAATACCTCCTAGAATCATTGCTTTTTGGCCGGAAATGGAAAGGGGGGCTGTTCACGTTTGGTTGTAGTCTTTTCGCTCGGTTCTCCATCTCATCAGTAGGGCTAGAACCGAGAGAAAAGACTACAACCAAACGTGAACACCCCCCTATTCCGTTTCCGGCCAACGAGCGTTGAGTCTTCCAACAGAAATCAATGGGATTTACAAAATGCGCTAAATGTGCAATAAAACACGATAGAAACTGTATTAAGCTACAATACTTGATTCAACCACTCTATTTAATCCTAGACAAACCTCAAAGGGGGCTCAATGTTCAAAATGCCGGAAAAAACGAATAGCTCACAGCAACATATTGAAAAAAAGAACTATGAACTAGTTCATTTTTTGGAACTGTGAACTTAGTTCAAATTTTTAAATTATGAACGTTTAACTGAACTAGTTCATTTTAAAATTTGTGAACTGAACTTTGAACTAGTTCACGTAGAAAGTGAACTTTCCCAACACTGGGCTTACGGCTCAAATACAGCGTCCAAAACCCCCAGCCCTTCAGATTTTAATTGGCAGACATCTTGAATACAAACATATCATTTGAAATCACTGCATTGTTCACAACAAGCTCCTCTGTTGGCCTTCACCCTCACAAAGGACTTTAGAACTATTTTATGCAGAAAAACTAATTACTGCTCGTGGGTCAGTTTGGGCCAATTATTCAATGCCGCATTTGTAGTCGGAAATCCTTTAAAATTACTATTTGCAATTATTTTAAATACGATTACAGGGTTTGAGAAATCCAGGCTGTCCACACGACAAGCTGCTCTGACCAGACTGAAGATGGATGTGAGGGTTAGTGGTGAGTGGTTAGTGGTTAGGGTTAGTGGTTAGGGTTAGGGGTTAGGGTTAGTGGTTAGGGTTAGTGGTTAGGGTTAGTGGTTGGTGGTTAGTGGTTAGGGTTAGTGGTTAGGGTTAGTGGTTAGGGTTAGTGGTTAGTGGTTAGGGTTAGTGGTTAGTGGTTAGGGTTAGTGGTTATTGGTTAGGGTTAGTGGTTAGTGATTAGTGGTCAGGACAACGCAGAACCACAGATGGCACGTTCCAGAAGTCTGTCTCTCTTTAAACTCATAATCAGCGTGTCAACGGATATAATTCTGTCATATGAAGAGAAATATGGGTCAAACATGTGGCCGGCCAACCAAAGCTATATCAATAAAAAGAATGAGAGCAGCAGGCCGGGTCTGAGTCTCTCTGCCCTCGCTATCCCCCTCCTCTGCTCCACTTTCTTATAATTAGCCTCTCCAGAGCGCTGGGTCTGCGGGGGCCAGATGTTGAAGAGGATTCGGCCCGCGGGGGGATGTTTATGTGTTCAACAAGGGCCCACAGCCTGCTTGTTCATCGGCGGACATTTTGTTTCGCTCAGAAGTCATCATGTCAACTGAGACGCAGTGGGAGGGGCCGATTCAACGAGGAGAAATGAAAGGAAAAGATTGAATTGATTTAATTATAAATAAAAAGCCTGACTAGTAGGCGTACCTCCGGCTGAAACACTCGATCAATGGGGAACATGATGGAATACATATTGATGAGTCAGCGAAAAGAGGCTAATGCCTATAATCTTCCCCCGCTCCACCATCACGGAGCGCAGCGAGTTAATCACGAGATCGACATGCGAGCCACTTCAAAGATGATTCATTTAGCCGATCCTGACACGCAGCAGAGACGCAGCGAGCGATGAGAGGGGGAGAGGGGGAGAGGGGGAGAGAGACAGACGCTGGGAGATTACGAGAGCCGCAGGGCCACGAAGCGCTGCTCTACCCCCTCTCCCCGATAACAACCTCCACCACTCACCCCCCTGGAAACGTCCGTTTGTGTTTCGGGTTCGTAAACTAAACCCCCCTTTCTGGGATTATTTTGGTTCAGACCAACTGAGTCATGTTGGTTTAATCAAGGGATGGGGAATATCAAAAACACAAGCGCACCTATAACTTCTGTAGATGAATGTTAGATGTTCGGGATCTCAGTATCAGAACCTGTAATTTTATATAAACAAGGCTTCTGGCATCACTATTAAAACAACTATGCACAGTCTAACGATGTTATTCCAGAGTTAGTTAACATTGAAACTCAAAGCCTTTTTATATCCTCAACAGTTGATGCAGGTGAAAAATGTAATAAACACAAAATACTTGAATGTGATTATTATTCAGCGACCCAGTTTCCCCACTGAAAACTAAATTATGCTGTTTTTTTATTATGACCGTTTCCTTTCTGCAGGGAAGAAAGTTGTTTTATCCATTAATGAAAAACCTCAAACCAAAAGGATTCTGTTATGAAAAGAAAGTTAACTGTAGCAGGAAAAAACAAATACACACAAGGATTTGTTTTTTCTTCACAAGCCTCCTCCTCTTCCTCGCCTCTGAGCAGCGACAGAGAACCTCACCATCACATTAGCATGAAGTCAAATCTCCCTTTTGTGAAATGCCAATCCAATTAGCACTCCCTCGTTTGGTTCCCGTTCCCCTAAATGGAGGCTTTTTAGCGTTTGGTACGAGGGACGATGTGCAGTGAAATGAGTGTTTAGTAAACAGACCAGAGGACTGGGCGTCTGCAGTCCGCGCACAACACTTTGTCTCAGTAAACCAACGGCCATGACTGTGCTGACCAACCAGGATCACTGAGGAAAACGATTCTTGATTTAAAGATGGACAAATGAGTAATATTCAACCTTTGAAACATTGCCCCAGTCAGCAGTTCATGTCGCTACGGTCGGAAATTGCATGAAAAATATTAACGCAGTACATTTCTGCAACCCAGTAGAAGTCCAGCTCGCTGTAATGTAGCTCTACAGCCCCGGCCGTTTACAGGGCTAAAAACAGTTTACAGTATCACCGTAAGAGGCCTCAGGGGAGCCACGCACCACTGAACGACGGCCATTATCCATCCTCCTCGGCAGGGCAGGAAGTGGTGGGCTCTTAACGGGGGGCTCGCCCTGATTGGAGTGCTGGACGCTGGTCACTTCCAGGTCCTGACTTATGACCGGACCTGAATCTTACTCCAGGCGGCGCCAGGGGTCCTTTGTGCCGTTAAACGCCCAACCAGGGTCTGCTTTATGGCCGCGCTCAGCGCCGAGGAATCGCACTCTGTTGTCTCCCCTTGGTTCACTGTTGTTGTTGTTCCCTGGATTTATTCATCGCCAGAGAAACATTTCCCAGACAGCCTCATGTTTCTCCATTACCGTCTCTAACAAGCGCTCGATAAGTCCTGCTGTCCGGGGTGATCCATTATTAATATGTCTGTTCTGGGCCTCGTTTTAAGATGTGAATCCATGTTTTCTAAATACATCATCGCGCTACACACACCAACATGGTCGCTTCTGAGCCCTCCCGGGGAGGGAGGTCAACACGCAGGAATAATCCCTACTAAGGCGTTGCTCCCCCCCCCCCCTTCTCGGGGTCAGCCACTGGGTCGGATCCCCGGACCCAAGGGCCGCGGGCCCCGCTCCTAATGAACGCTGTTTCAGTCGGCTACAATCACTGAGCACAGCCCTACAATGTCCTCAACAACGCTCCCTTTTCAGAGACCCAGATCCTTTATCAAGGCCCAGTCTGCCGTGTGTGTGTGTGTGTGTGTGTGTGTGTGTGTGTGTGTGTGTGTGTGTGTGTGTGTGTGTGTGAGAAACACAGATAAAGCCACACAGTGAAACAATGTTTTGGAGAGAAAGAGAAGGAAACTGTGTGCGAGAGGGAGAACGTGTGTGTGTGTGTGTATGTGTGTGTGTGTGTGTGTGTGTGTGTGTGTGTATGTGTGTGCGTGTGTGTGTGTGTGCGCGCACCACAGAGGGATATAAAGGAAAACAAAGAGTTTGTGAGAGAAACAGACAAGAGTGTTTGGGCGAGAGAGTGTGTGTGCGTGCATGATTATGTGGTGCATAAACCTGCATACATCTGTGTGTGTGTGCGTGCCTGTCTCTCCCTGTATGCATTTCCGCATGCATGCGTGTGTGTGTGCGGGAGTGCTTCCTTGGCCCTGCAGCCATCTTCCATGCGAGCGAGCGTGAAGTCGTATTGACACTAAGCATATGGTCCTGCCTGTTCCGAGATCCTCCGACTCCCCGCGCTTTGACTTGTCTTAATGAATAATGCTGCAGCCCGCGCCCGTCTGGAACCACTGGTGTTTCACACAACACCTCGCACGCATGAATTAGCACTCTCCGAATTAGCATCTTCTAAGATGGGGCGAGATAACAGCAGTGGCTTCTTCTGTTATTCTGATCTTCATTTGCGATGGAGTGCGAAAGAGAGAGAGAGAAGGAGACAATAGAATATGAAGAGGAGGTAGAACGTACGCATGAATCAGAGGAGATTGAGCTCCTTTATCTCAGAGTCCAATTGCGTGTGGATTAACGTGACGACGCCGCAGTTAGGGTGGAAGCTAAAGATAATCACGGCATCGCTGAAGGACTGTAGGACGGGAGTGAAATCAGGCATAGTTTAGCACACTTAGCGGCGGCGTCGACGTAGCGCCGTCGTCTCCACCGGCGCGGCTCACAGCCGACCGGGAGCTAATCCTCAGTGACGGAAGAGGTAATGAAAATAATGAGATCTCATAAATAGCATTGAGGACGCGCAAAAAAGAGAAGGACACGGAAAAAGCCTTCCGCTGCTCGTCAAACAAGGGAGCTATTTGGGTCCGAGGGCCTCGTTTCCCTGACCTGGAGCGGCGGCCGGGAGCCCGTAGGGGCGGGGGCCGTCCTGGTGGAGGACTGTAATGACACGCGAGCTCTCTCCCTGCAGCGTCCCTCCCCAGGAGACCCTCAGCGCGGGGTCAGGGGTCAGGGGTCAGGGGTGGAATGAGTTCCGGGAGACTGCTTTTTTCCGTCTCTGACAAGGGGCCGTCGGTGAGCTGCCGGCGCCGCGGTGTTCAGTTCAGAGACACGAGGAAGAGTCTCCACTGAGGAAGACTCTCCTGGAGGAAGAGTCTCTACTGAGGAAGAGTCTCCACTGAGGAAGACTCTCCACTGAGGAAGACTCTCCTGGAGGAAGAGTCTCTACCGAGGAAGAGTCTCCACTGAGGAAGACTCCAGTGAGGAAGACTCTCCTGGAGGAAGAGTCTCTACTGAGGAAGACTTTACACTGAGGAAGACTCCCCTGGAGGAAGACTCTCCACTGAGGAAGACTCTCCTGGAGGAAGACTCTCCTGGAGGAAGACTCCCCACTGAGGAAGAATCTCCTGGAGGACGACTCTCCTGGAGGAAGACTCCCCACTGAGGAAGACTCTCCTGGAGGAAGACTCTCCCGGAGGAAGACTCTCCTGGAGGAAGACTCCCCACTGAGGAAGGCTCTCCTGGAGGAAGACTCTCCACTGAGGAAGACACTCCTGGAGGAAGACTCTCCACTGAGGAAGACTCTCCTGGAGGAAGACTCTCCTGGAGGAAGAGTCTCCACTGAGGAAGACTCTCCACTGAGGAAGAGTCTCCTGGAGGAAGACTCCCCACTGAGGAAGACTCTCCACTGAGGAAGAGTCTCTACTGAGGAAGAGTCTCTACTGAGGAAGTCTCCACTGAGGAAGACTCTCCACTGAGGAAGAGTCTCCACTGAGGAAGAGTCTCTACTGAGGAAGTCTCCACTGAGGAAGACTCTCCACTGAGGAAGACTCCACTGAGGAAGACTCCACTGAGGAAGCGTCTCCAATGAGGAAGACTCTCCACTGAGGAAGACTCTCCTGGAGGAAGACTCTCCTGGAGGAAGACTCTCCTGGAGGAAGACTCTCCACTGAGGAAGACTCCCCTGGAGGAAGACTCTCCACTGAAGAAGACTCTCCACTGAGGAAGACTCTCCTGGAGGAAGACTCTCCTGGAGGAAGACTCCCCACTGAGGAAGACTCTCCTGGAGGAAGACTCTCCACTGAGGAAGACTCTCCTGTAGGAAGACTCTCCTAGAGGAAGACTCTCCACTGAGGAAGACTCTCCACTGAGGAAGACTCTCCACTGGTGTACACTGGTACAGGCTCTGGTTGGTCTCTGGCCTCCACCTCGCTACACCTCTGTATTCTCAGGATTTAGTTTTTTTAACACAAGAGTAAAGATAACTGCCCACATTCATCTTTTATTCATTCCGTTTTGAAACTAAACAACAATATGAAAAGATAAATAAATACCGAAATAAACGTCTTCTCTTGGTTTCTTTTCATGCAACATTCAAAACATTTGGAGTGTGAATGTTAACACTTGATCCAGCAGCGATGTAATTATCGTTGAATTAGCCAATTAAAAGTTAGTCATTGAGCCTACCTTAGCTGGTTGCTGAATTAAACATTCTCACTGCAGCGGCTCACTCCAAGAATCGTTCGATTTTCCAATTACTTTAATCTCTCGATGTTGAATTACATTTCAGCAACACTTTGCCGCTGTTATGTTCTCTATATATTCTGAGCTCTGACGCAGCGGAACGGTCAGAAAGAACAGGGACGAGACTCAACTCGCTGCTAAAAGTTACAAACTCTTTGTTTGTTTGGTTTAATTTATTCCTCGTTGAGTTCTCCCTCAGCGCAGTCACTCAGCGCGACTTTCACCCGCTCCATGCTGTAACGTATACCTCCCGACCCCTCCGTCTCCACGGCGACCGCCGCCACGGTAACCGCCTCCCAACAACCCGAGACAGGCGCTGCGCTAGAGGTGAGGGTTAACTGACAGGCCAGATGGTCATACGCTCCCCTACAAAGTCACTTTGCACCCTCCACCCACTCCCGTTCCCTCAGCCTCCCCTTCCCTCACCCCTCTCTCACCCCTCTCTCACCCCTCCCTCCCCCCTTCAACACAAAGTCAAATAAAGAGCCGGATCCCACACAGCAGAACTCAGCGAGCGGCGGGTGTCTCTGCATCGCGGTTAACCTCAGAGGCTGCGGAACGCGCCCTGAAAACTTTCCTGGCGCCGTTACCACGCAGGTTTGAGTCGTGCCAGAGAAATACAAGCAGAGAATATCAACGCCGTTTCACCAGCATCGGGTAGCATGGCCGACCCCGCACCGAGAATAGTCCAGAGAACGCAGAACCGAAGGACGCTTTGAACCAGTAAACTGCACCTTCATCAGAGTAACCTCAGCCTGCATAAGCCAGCACAGCACGTTGATAATGGGCCGCACTGCCCTGACGGGGGCGTCTGACCTCTACAGCGCTATTCTGTTACCACCGGGCACCGCCAGGGTATCAGTGAGACACACACACGCCCGCGGTGTGAAGCCTGGACGTAGCGGAGGGGAGCTCTCCCAGGTGCTGAAACCCCCGGGCCAGCTGTAGGAGGCCGCAACTCCGTCACCTACGTCACCTACGTCACTACATAACCTACGTCAAGCCTTCACAGGGAGACTCTCGGTCGTCTGCACGACACAAACAAATCAAACCAGGATCCGGGAGACAATACGCAGAAAGGAACAGCGAACTGATGCTGAAGGTAAATAAACACCAGCTTGTATCTGTACTCAGATCAGCGGTGTGAATGTGAACGCTTCCGTCGATGTTCGCCATTTAAAATGTCTCGCGCTTGGAAGGACAAACAGAGCCACGCAGACAGCGGGCTCGTCTTGCTCTTTTACAATAAAAACACAATAGGTCTGTCGAATCCTTTCTGTTCCAATAATACATCCGAGCGTTCAGCAGCAGGATGTGTCTCGTTCAGCGCGACGCGATACATCTGAGTAACACCGACATTGGTAAGCCCAGCAAGGTACAATAAACGTTTTCTCCTGCCAGGCCGACACAGCACCAGGTTTCCTGTGGTGTCCTCTTCAAAACATGTCCATTGTTCAACCATCCCTTCAATGTCTTCATGTATTCACTATATTTAGTCTTCTTCAGACACTGTTCTCTCTCTTCATGTAGGGGCAGCTTCCACTGCTCTCTGCCTGCAGCGCGGCCGGCCTTGAGATAAGGTACATATATCTTTAGTCGGGGGTGGACCAGAATAGGAGTGTGCTTAATTGAAATCGTATAAATGTCAGGGAAGAAAGGGAGATGCCTGCGGAGGAGGAGGAGGAGGTGGAGGAGGAGGAGGAGGTGAAAGGGTTGGAGGAGCAGGAGGTGAAAGGGTTGGAGGAGCACACAGGGAGCAATGGAGGAACAGACACCCGGGGAATACCAATGAAGGCTCATTAAGGGAGGGGGGAGGGTGGGAGAGAGGGATGGACAAGAGGGAGGTACAAGAGGGAGGGAGGGAGGGACAGGAGAGAGGGAGGGAGGAACAGGAGGGAGGGACGAGAGGGAGGGAGGGAGGGACAGGAGGGAGGGAGGGAGGGAGGGACAGGAGGGAGGGACGAGAGGGAGGGACAGGAGGGAGGGACGAGAGGGAGGGAGGGAAGGACAGGAGGGAGGGAGGGACGAGAGGGAGGGAGGGAGGGAGGGACAAGAGGGAGTGACGGGAGGGAGGGAGGGAGGGACAGGAGGGAGGGACAGGAGAGAGGGAGGGAGGGAGGGACAGGAGGGAGGGACAGGAGAGAGGGAGGGAGGGAGGGAGGGAGGGACGAGAGGGAGGGACGAGAGGGAGGGAGGGAGGGACAGGAGGGAGGGAGGGAGGGAGGGACAGGAGGGAGGGACAGGAGAGAGGGAGGGACGAGAGTGAGGGAGGGAGGGAGGGACAAGAGGGAGTGACGGGAGGGAGGGAGGGAGGGACAGGAGAGAGGGAGGGAGGGACAGGAGGGAGGGACGAGAGGGAGGGACGAGAGGGAGGGAGGGAGGGAGGGGAGGGAGGGGAGGGAGGGAGGGGAGGGAGGGAGGGGAGGGACAGAGGGAGGGACAGGAGGGAGGGACGGGAGGGAGGGAGGGAGGGAGGGACAGGAGCGAGGGGAGGAGGGAGGGAGGGAGGGGAGGGAGGGGAGGGAGTGAGGCACAGGAGGGAGGGACGAGAGGGAGGGACGAGAGGGAGGGAGGGAGGGACAGGAGGGAGGGAGGGAGGGAGGGAGGGACGAGAGGGAGGGACGAGAGGGAGGGAGGGAGGGACGGGAGGGAGGGGAGGGAGGGAGGGACAGGAGGGAGGGACGAGAGGGAGGGAGGGAGGGACGGGAGGGAGGGACGGGAGGGAGGGAGGGAGGGACAGGAGGGAGGGGAGGGAGGGAGGGAGGGAGGGGAGGGAGGGGAGGGAGGGGAAGGAGGGACGAGAGGGAGGGAGGGAGGGACAAGAGCGAGGGAGGGAGGGAGGGAGGGAGGGAGGGGAGGAGGGAGGTCCCAGAGGGAGGGAGGCGGACGCAGGGAGCTGGAGAGACGGATAGTTTGGGAGCGATTGAGACAGGGAGACGGAGAAAAGATGGAGGTAGGGAGGAACCGACATGAGATAGAGAGAGTGAGACAGGAGATGGAGGGAGAGAGGGGAGAGGGGACGGAGACAGAGTGACAAGAGAGAGGAAGGCAGATGGATGGAGGCATGCAGAACAGGAGCAGGGAGGAAGGCAGAGGAGGACGAGGGAGGGAACGTCTGGAAATCAGAAGAATGGCAGCACCGCTGACAGATGGCCAGAGCACACAGACAGGCTGCGTCAGCGGCACGCCGCGCTGTAAGACGACCTTATCGTGCCGATACACATGTCGTGGCGGTGTCGGGCGACGTGGGACGGAACACATGCCTGTGTTTGGATCCAAAGGAACAAGGCAACAGCTAGCCTCCAGAAAACAGACAGACTATCGTTTATGTTTGAACAGAACCAGACAGGGAGATTCTAGTGTTTGCATTCATAGACAAGATTAGACGGTCTTAGTATTTATAGCCAAAGTGTGACAGACTGATACATTAAGATGTCAGGACAGACGGAGACAAACTCTGGGATTCTCACAGTGCACAGTTAGCACAAACCGTTAGCCACAACTCAGTGTTTCCTGGCACGCCGGTGGCTTGGCTGGGGTTTCTGGAGCTAATATCTTAGCTGTTCCGCATTGACAGACAAATTAGCATCCCGGTCTGGCTCGTGGCTGTAGACCCTGAAACAGGCGGCTCTGAAACACTAGGTAGAGCTGCCTGTAGGTACCAGGCCGCTGGAGTGGACCGACCGGTGAAGTGATGGGGCTTTACCACACATTAGATAGATAGCTATGGTCACTACTAATGCTATAGATGGAGGCGACAGCGCTGTTTGTCCTACCATGACACCTCTGTGAAACGTTTATTGTTTGATGTTCTCTGAAACATGGCGGCCTGGGACATCTCCCTCAGCTCAAATGAAGGAAACATCAACATATAGTTCACAGTATAGTTAACGAATAGTAAACAGTATAGTTTACTGAATAGTTAACAAAGCAGTTAGCATAATAGTTAATAGAATAGTTAACAGCTGGGTGGGTATTCCAGGAGACTTTCAATGTTGGCATTCCAGAGATTTCAGGAGTCCGATCTCGTTAAAGTCTCTAATTGGTCTTCATTATTCTGTTAATGGGGCTTTATTGCGTTCAGGACAGCGGCGTTGGCCTGGATATGGGCTCAATTACAATTGCCATGGCAACCGGCAGGGCCCCCCAGCTGCCCCCCCCCCCCCCCGGTCTCTGCCTCTCTGGGCGTCTCGGTGCCCTGCTCACCCGAGGTACCTGGGAAAGCTGTATTTATAGCTACGCTAACTATCAGCGTTCTGAAGGAAAGATATTAGGACACAGCTGGAGAATCTCTCTCTCTCTCTCTCTCTCTCTCTCTCTCTCTCTCTCTCTCTCTCTCTCTCTCTCTCTCTCTCTCTCTCTCTCTCTCTCTCTCTCTCTCTCTCTCTCTCTCTCTCTCTCTCTCTCTCTCTCTCTCGTGCCTTCCTGTGTGATGACAGAGGTGTGTCTTCACGGTGCAGATCCTCCGTGCTGATTGGTCCTCAGAGCGGCGGTTATAGAAAGTGATTACAGGATCAGGCTGATGAGAGCGGAACCAACCGCTTACAATCCCCCAGCCTGTTTATTTACTTATTCTCCATGACAGGTAAGCACACACACACACACACAGGTATGAAATGTAATCAGGTCAGAGTGAATCTAAGTGGCCGGTACATCTCTATCAACTTGTGCGCGTCTGTACAAGGCAACATGACTGAGTGCTCCAGAAAGCACTAACAAACACACACACACACACATGCACACACTGATGTATGGAGAGACAGAGGGAGAGACAATGCGAATGAAGTGCAGTCGGACTGAGAGAGACACAGAGCCTGTTGGAGGCCAGGCTGAATGATTTCCACTAAAGGGGCCGCGCTCATCATTTGTCCCCCTCATTACACTCATGTGCGCCGACACGTGCACAGAGACACACAGGCCTGAACGCACGCAGGCCTGAACACACAAAGAAATGGATACACACACATGCATCGGCACTGCACTCACGGTGTGGATTCTAAGGGTTTGAGAAGAGAAGAAGGTTCATAAAGTAGGAGACTGGTTGTCAGATGAACAAGTCCAGGAGGAGCACAGCTAACAGCCTTTACCAGTGTCGCTCGCTACACTGATGATGGTCTGATGATACACGGCGTGACCAGATGGTCCATGGTCCAGTGGTACCTACACTAGTGGGGTACCTGGTATAACAGTAGACCCATAGTATGAGTGGTCCATGGTCCAGTGAACCTGGTACCTCACAGTACCAGACTCCAGTGAGTGTTCTGGGCGAGCTCTGTGTGGAGGTCTGCCTCCCAGTTCAGGAGGAGGTGAAGCTCAGCCACATGGAGGAGATGACTTTATGATGTGTAGCCTGTAGGAGCGTGTTGCAAGAGGCTCATTAAATGTGTTGTTGTGTCCTTATAGTGAAGAGGTGAATGAGGATGAAGCTGTGTACTGGTCCGTGTTTCCCTGAAGGGGTCTCCTGTAGTAGCTGTTGATTGAGTGTCAGCGCCCTTCCTCCAAATGAGCCGTGAAATCAGGATGTTTAAAAGGCAACTCCCCCCTAAAGGTGGCTCCAAAGACCCCCCTCTATACCGCTTTAAAATAGATTGAAAACCCAGACAATAGCTGATTCAAAACTTATGGTGGTCCACGGTCGTTAGCGTATAGTGACACATGGTTCACACACACACACACACACACACACACACACACACACACACACACACACACACACACACACACACACACACATGAAATGTACAGACACACACATAAAAACAAGCACACAGACACACATGAAGACACACAGACCACAAACACATGAAAACGCACAGACACACACACATGAAAACACACCGACACACATACATGAACCCACGCGGACACACATCTGTTGGGGCCCTGTGAGGACATTTGTCCTCCTGGGGACACTCACATCCGTGTGGATGAAGTGTGTGTCAGCACACACTCCTGTAGCTGTTCCATGAAGTGGAAGAGTTGTGTGTGTGTGTGTGTGTGTGTGTGTGTGTGTGTGTGTGTGTGTGTGTGTACCCTCAGGAGTGTCTAATTATCGGTAGGCAGGCAGATCTCCCCTGATTCCCCAAAAAACACACAACATATCCAGCACACAACATGAGACCCACAAATACAACAAATCCCACACAGACAACCTGAGACCAAACACACACACAACGACATGGCCAGCAGCAGGGGGTGATCACTCGATGCAAACTTTCTCTCTCCCTCTCTCCCACTCTTTCAATCATTATCTCCATCTCTCTCTCCCTACACCCCCGCCTCCCTTCATGCCCCCGGTCGAAAGAGGAGCTGCAGAGGGCATGAGGATGGGGGGGGGGGGGGGGTGAAGAGGATGAGACAGACAGACAGACAGACAGACAGACATGTCTGCATGGCGCCGTTGACTCAGTTGTTCTTCAGTTTTGAATACCTGAGTTCTTTATTTAAACGATCCTTCACCTACAGTGACATCATGTTGAGCAGCTGCCATCCCTGGTACAGAACATCCCTGGTACAGAACATCCCTGGTACAGAACATCCCTGGTACAGAACATCACTGGTATAAACCATCACTGGTACAGAACATCCCTGGTACAGACCATCCCTGGAATAGACTTTTACTGGTACAGACCATCACTGGTACAGACCATCACTTGTATAGACCATCCCTGGTACAGACCATCCCTGGTACAGACCTTTCCTGGTATAGACCATCACTGGTACAGAACATCCCTGGTACAGACCATCCCTGGTATAGACTTTTACTGGTACAGACCATCACTGGTACAGACCATCACTGGTATAGACCATCCCTGGTACAGACCATCCCTGGTACAGACCTTCCCTGGTACAGAGGCCTCTCCGAGCGAGCAGCTGTCCATTCTTCCAGTCTGTGGAACTGTGGCTTTTAATGAATACAACATCAATTATTAAATCAAAGCAAAAACAACTTAACAAACCATCCGTATTGAGACAACATGTGAACACGTGATTAAAGACATCAAACAGAGCAGAACATAGCGCCTCTCTTTGAAGCCTAACACACAAAGATAGTTTGGTCCCGCGGTCATGGGATTGATGCTAATGCACTAACAACACATCTGCATTAGCTTCTAACAACCAGCACACAGCAACAACCAGTCATACATCTTCTAACACCTAACCAGCATCCAACCAGTTAGTCCCCTCCATCTCCCAGCACCTCTGCAGCATCAGGACCAGGCTGGAGTGGTGATGCAGAGACGCAGCGCTGCATTCAGAATCCTGTCTTTAGAAGATCAAAGACAGCACCGCTCGGAGAATAATGTCAACAACATGTGTGTGTGTTGAGTTTGGAACAAAACACGAGAATCAGTGAATCCTGCACGCCGCGCCCGGAGTCCCAAGGAACCAATCAGCAGCCAGCCCTGAGCCGCGCCCCCTCCCTGTACCCAGCAGATCAACCAGTCCCACCTCAGCCTGCTAGTGGGGTGGACAGTGGGGGGGCAGGTCTCCACTGGTCATACAGCAGAGAAATAAAAGATTAAACCTCAGAGTCCGCCCCCCCCCCAGAGAGACTCTCAAGGCGGCTGCAGCCGGCTTACTGTACCTGATGGAGAATGCCTCGGCCCTGAATCATTCATAAGCCCAGGCAGGGGCCGCGTGGGGGTGTGTGTGTGTGTGTGTGTGTGTGTGTGTGTGTGTGTGTGTGTGTGTGTGTGTGTGACTCCTCTCCTTCTTTGGTATGCAAATGAGGTAGATATGTAAAATAGGTAACAGCTTGTTGGACTGGGGGCTTGTAAGAGAGGTGTGTGTGTGTGTGTGTGTGTGTGTGTGTGTGTGTGTGTGTGTGTGTATGTGTGTTATGGAATGATCAATAGTGCCGATGTCCCCGCGGGCTTAGCGTGTTTTTCTTGGCACGCGTGCGGTGGCGCGATGCTACACGTGTCGCTGTCAGATCTCATGGAGCAGAGAACCGTCCCGTTCGTTAAAGCGATGTATACGGCCGCCTAGCCTAGCGCTGGAGAGCTAACATGTTGCCACCTAGCCTAGTGTAGGAGAGCTAACATGTGGCCGGCCAGCGTAGCGCTGCATGGCTAACATATACGTGTGGCAGCCTGGCCTAGCACTGGCTGATATATACATGTGGCCAGCTAGCGTAGCGCAAGCTAGCTAACATATATGTGGCTGCCTAGCGTAGCGCTAGCTAGCATATACATGTGGTAGCAATATTTAGCCAACATATAGATGTGGTAGTGCTGGGTTTAGTGCTATCTAGCTTACATATACATGAGCTCTGAGCGCTTCTTGCTCCTCCTGCTCTGATCTCCTCCTCCTGCTCGGAGCTCCTCCTCCTCCTCTGAGCTCCTCCTCCTCCTCTGGCCTCCTGCTCTGAGCTCCTCCCCCTGCTCTGAGCTCCTCCTCCTGCTCTGAGCTCCTCCTCCTCTGGCCTCCTGCTCTAAGCTCCTCCTGCTCTGAGCTCCTCCTCCTGCTCTGAGCTCCTCCTCTGAGCTCCTCCTCCTCTGGCCTCCTGCTCTGAGCTCCTCCCCTGAGCTCCTCCTCCTCTGCCCTCCTGCTCTGAGCTCCTCCTCCTCTGGCCTCCTGCTCTAAGCTCCTCCTCTGAGCTCCTTGTCTGAGCTTCTCCTCCTCTGGCCTTCTGCTCTGAGCTCCTCCTCTGACCTCCTCCTCCTCTGGCCTCCTGCTCTGAGCTCCTCCTCCTCTGGCCTCCTCCTCTGAGCTCCTCCTCTGAGCTCCTCCTCCTCTGAGCTCCTCCTCTGAGCTCCTCTTCCTCTGGCCTCCTGCTTTAAGCTCCTCCTGCAGGCTGAGCCGTCAGTCAGTTGCTATAATCAGCCCAGCCGCTAGGCTAGCTGTGCTGTGTTAGCGCCCAGCCGCTAGGCTAGCTGTGCTGTGTTAGCGCCCAGCCACTAGGCTAGCTGTGCTATGTTAGCGGCCGCCATTGTCCAGCGGTGGGAGGGGAAAAGGACGCTGTCAATCAAAATAATCAGGAAGGGATACTGGGCTGAGTAAATTAAACGAGCGGGCACTGATCCACAGGGACACACACACACACACAAAGGATAGTAGTGCTTAGGTTGTTTGGTCCAAAATGCTTTAGTAACATGCCCTGAACGAACCTCCCTCTCCCCCTCTCTCTCTCTCAAAAGTCTTCCTTTGTTGGTTGTAAAGTTTAAATTGGACCTTGGTGTTGTTTGACCGGAGCATGTAGAAACACTTCACATCGTGTGTGTGTATGTGTGTGTGTGTGTGCTTACACAGGGAACGGCTCGCTGCATTTCATCCACACCAGAAATAATGAGGTCACACATATCACAGCCTTTGGACATTAAAATTACTCTCACGATATCTAAACATCATCACGAAACATCTTTAACCTGGTCAGACGCATGGCAACATCTGGATCGTCCCCATCCCTCTCTCTCTCTCTCTCTCTCTCTCTCTCTCTCTCTCACAGACAGAAATATCCCCCAAGTTTCATCCTGACTCACACTGAATGAATACATTCTCCCACAAGAGAATCGTCCATTCCAAACACAAAGAGATGATCAAAGGACATTCTTCACGTTAAGCTCGTTAGCTAACAGACTACGTCATTAGCTTATGTGTGTCGCGCGCAGTCACCCTCAATGTCGCACGCCCAGAGGGAAGGCTAGCCTTAGCTTATTCACGCTAGCGTCACAACAATCATAATCCCTCCTTCTCAAAATGAAATCAGAGCGTATATTAAAAACTTTACAAGCAACATGGATCAAAGAAAAGGGGGGGGTTTGGGCTCAGCGCGAAGTGCACTGATTGGCTGGGGCCTACCGCTGGGCGGCGGGAGAATCAAAGCGTCAGAGCGCCCGACCCCGGCCTGCTCATCGTGCTCCTCAGCGGGCGTTCCGCGGCTCAGCGTTAGAGCGGAGAACCAGAGAGAACCGGAGAGTTCCCGCCCCCAACAGGACGACGGCACACCGAGCGCAGGAGTACGGGCCGACGACTCTCGCTGAATTATTTAAACGTTGTTGGTGTCACGCGCGTCGTAATTGGCTGCTTGAACCCACCGTCAGGTGCGGGGATGGTGCTGCTAGACCTCCTGATTGCGAAGTCTGTTTCCGTAGCAACAAACGAGGGACGTTAACGAGTAGGGGAGATCTGAGGGAGGAGATGTTAGGGCTGCTTTATTATTTATGACAGGTTACCACCAATGCTAATATTATGTCAATTGGGCTTTCTGATCGCTGCTCTCGCCTGACGTTGGCTCTAAACCGAAGGGATTGAACCATCTAAGGTGTTAAAGTCCTCTTATGCATACGACGGGCTGTTAGGAGCCATCTAAAGATAACCTTTGGTGGTACACACGCATTGCCCATCAATAAACACTTGGAGAGCAGCCTGCTGATGTAGCAGCCATCAAAGAAACACATACACAACACTGAGAAACACAACAAAAATTATTCAAATAACACTTTATAAACCGCAGGCTTGTGGTCAAATGAAGTGAAATATTAAAAGTTCAGTGGTCCTACCTGATAAACGAGTTGAGGATGAATCACAGATTCAGATGGGCTTGATTGATGTGGAAAGCTTTTCCATGAAGGTAAAAATATCCAGAAGGATGGACCCAACAACAACAGAAATGATCACTGGTGACAAACGTGTCAACAATGTCCGCTGATCCGTCAAACTAGTTGATGAATCAGTTCAGATCCCAGTTGCTACAGCTTGCTGCTTCTGTCTCTCCACAACTGTCGGCCATCTTGGAAAATGGCCTCAAGAAACCTCAAATGTGGGCGTGGTCAAATCAACACCTGATTACCCACACCTGTGTTCAAACCCTGTCCTTCCAAACACAACACAAGACCCATGACTAACAAAGCTATAATAAAACTGCACAACAGCACACAAACCAAACACACGAATACATACACGCTAACCCTAGTTCTAGAATATAAACCATGTGCAATCGATACGCATACTTCAGAAGAAAGATGACCAGGAACAGGTCACTGCGTCCACACTCTGTGTGCCTCCTCACAGGAGGAGGAGGGGAGGAGAAGGAGGATGAGGAGGAGAGGAGGAGGAGTGGAGGAGGAGGAGAGGAGGAGGAGGAGGAGAGGAGAAGAGGAGGAGGGAGAGGAGGAGGAGGGGGAGGAGGAGGAGGAGGAGGAGGAGGAGAGGAGGAGGAGAGGGAGGAGGAGAGGAGGAGGAGGAGGAGGAGGAGAGGAGGAGAGGAGGAGGAGGAGAGGAGGAGGAGAGGAGGAGGGGGAGAGGAGGAGGAGAGGAGGAGGAGAGGGAGGGGGAGAAGGAGAGGAGGAGGAGGAGGAGGAGAGGAGGAGGAGAGGAGGAGGAGGAGAGGGAGGGGGAGAAGGAGAGGAGGAGGAGGAGGAGGAGAGGAGGAGGAGGAGAGGAGGAGGAGAGGGAGGGGGAGAAGGAGAGGAGGAGGAGGGGGAGGAGGAGGGGGAGAGGAGGAGGAGAGAGAGGGGGAGAAGGAGAGGAGGAGGAGGGGGAGGAGGAGACGAGGAGGAGGAGGAGGAGACGAGGAGGAGGAGCAGGAGCAGGAGGAGGAGGAGGAGAGGAGGAGAGGAGAGGAGGAGGAGAGAAGGAGGAGGAGAGGAGGAGGACAGCGTCTCCTGATCATATGAACAGGAGCGTAACGCTGATGAGGCAGGGGGCCACCTGGAGACCCCCTCTGGCTGGGGCTGGAGGGAGTCACCATGAGGGTCTCTGCGGGGGAATAATGTCTACGAAGTTCGTTGATTTTAAAGTTGAAGGTTTTCAGCGACTCCTCGCACTAGGAGGAGATATTTTAAGCGTGCCCAGATTTGGTTCTGGCCGTCCATGCATTAAAGATGGACTCTCACTCCGCCTCTGTAGGACTTCACAACGCCTCCGTATTTCCTCTGGAATCGCAGGGGGGCAAAGGTGAAGGAATCAGTCTTGCTGTGAAAAAGTCCATCGCACCAAACCCCCCAACGTACAGAGCTAAGACAGCAGCGTGCGAGCGTTAAAGGA
>NC_136953.1:17430048-17435048 GCF_949987615.1 Pollachius pollachius
AAATATCTCATAAATAGTAGTGGGCTTGCGTTCAATACATTTGCCATGTTCAGCTAGACTGCGTGCATAGGGAATCATATTAAACAATGATAAAACTTGTTCCTCAATTTCTAGATCAACATCCAAACTCGCAGGACAAATAGTTTCATGGTTAATATTACAAATTGCATTACATACGGTGACTGGGGCTATAGAGGGGCTGTAGAGGGGTGTGGGGGCCCTAACCAGCCTCTCTCTGGAGCTCTGAGCCTCTGTGCTTCATCAGTCTGTATTCATGCAGGGCGTGGCTCCACCGCTGAGGGTCAGCTGTTGTTCTAGGGCTGGGGGGGGAACCAGGAGAGACACCAGCTGATGGTACGTCCTAATATGGTCAGCTGTTGTTCTAGGGCTCGGGGGGGGGAACCAGGTGAGACACCAGCTGATGGTACGTCCTAATATGGTCAGCTGTTGTTCTAGGGCTGGGGGGGGAACCAGGAGAGACACCAGCTGATGGTACGTCCTAATATGGTCAGCTGTTGTTCTAGGGCTCGGGGGGGGGGAACCAGGTGAGACACCAGCTGATGGTACGTCCTAATATGGTCAGCTGTTGTTCTAGGGCTCGGGGGGGGGGAACCAGGTGAGACACCAGCTGATGGTACGTCCTAATATGGTCAGCTGTTGTTCTAGGGCTGGGGGGGGAACCAGGTGAGACGCCAGCTGATGGTACGTCCTAATATGGTCAGCTGTTGTTCTAGGGCTGGGGGGGGGAAGAACCTGGGGGCATCAGCTGGGTGGGGGGGAAGGAGTCAACATGGCCGCCACTTGGGCAGCCAAAAGGATTTTGATTGGCCCTCTTAAAACGACCCCTCCTGACATCACAGATAATTTTTTTCCCCATGATATGCAAATGCCCGGGGGCGTGTCATCGTTGGTTTAGGCCACGCCCCTTTCCTCAAAGCATTCCCAGCATCACTGGTGGAGAACTGTTACACATTAAACCATACCGGTAGGTATAAAAAGGCACAATTGCATATTTTGCATTCACTCTTGGTATTTTTGTATGCTTTTCATTTTTTTTACAGAAGCACTCCAAATATACAAAGTGGCACCAAAGAGAAAAAACATAAAAAAGCAATTTAGGAAATAACACAAAACGCATAGCGATGAGACAGCGATGGTTTGACAGAATCAGCTGAAGAACAGATTTAGTCGAAATGAAGAGAAGAAAAAAACATTATACAGATTGAAAAGATGCTTCTAAAACAAAAATGCAAATCTCAAAGTCAGCTACAGGTAAGGTGAGATAAACGATATTCTACATGTATGATTTGATTAACTTAATGAGATAAAAAATATTATGACTGTGATTTACTTAATGATATAAACGATATTCTCCATGTATGATGTGATTAACTAAATGAGATAAACAATATCCAACATGTATGATGTGATTAACTCAATGAGATAAACAATATTCCACATAGATGATTTGACTAACTTAATGATATAAACAATATTGTTCTTGCATGGTGTGATTAGCTTGATGAGGTAGGGAACAGAACTGAAGAGAGAGATGTTCCAACAGGTTTGACGAGCCGTGACGGGCTAATGTTGATCTAGGAGGAGCAAAGCAAGCTGCAAAGTGTTCCATTATGTGTACAGGGATTTGTTTTTTACTTTTTTTCTACGTTTTTTATTTGACTTTTTTTCTCTTCCTTTTCAGCAAGTGAAGATCCCATTAAACGTGCAATAAAAAGTACATATCTATGTATACAGCCGTAAGTATAGGAGCTTTCTTTAGGCGGACGAGTGGCGCTGACAGAACTGCAGACCTGGGAGCCCCAACGCACGACCTCTGGGCCAACGTACAAAAACCAGAGAGGTGCATCTCCTCCCGCGCCGTGCGCTGACGGTGTGTGGTGCGGGCCCCTAGGGACCCTCGTGGTAGAGGGGGGGGGCAGCCTCTACGGACCCTCAGGGTAGAGGGGGGGTAAGGCGTCCCCTAGTCTGGTGTCTGGGTCGGCCCAGGCCTCTGTGAACGTATTTACAGGAGTGATGTGTGGAGCTGGGCCCCTCGCTGTGGCCCGTCACTGTGGCCCGGGCCCCTGCCTGTGGCCCTAGGCCCACACTGTGGCCCCTAGCCCATCACTGTGGCCTTAGGCCCTGCCTGTGGCCTCTAGCCCATCACTGTGGCCTTAGGCCCTGCCTGTGGCCTCTAGCCCATCACTGTGGCCTTAGGCCCTGCCTGTGTCCCCGGGACCCTGACTGTGGCCCTAGGCCCTTGCTGTGGCCCCTATTCAATCACTGTGGCCCTAGGCCCTCACTGTGGCCCTAGGCCCTCACTGTGGCCCCGGGCCCCTGCCTGTGGCCCTAGACCCCTGCCTGTGGCCTCGGGCTCCTCTGAGGCCTAAAGGGAGGTGAAGCTGAACTACGGCTGAAGGGGCCGTGGGGGACATTCAGAGGCGCGTCTCTGAGCCCCCGGTTAACGAGGACTGGGTTTCCATGACAACGCTTTAAAGGCCCTGGTAACAAGTGTAGTAGGCGGGGCTTCAGCAACGCCCCCCTCTACATGGTCTGGGGGCGGGGCCTGCCTCCTAGGGGGTGAAGAGGGGTCACGATGGGGGGGTTTATTGCTTAGTCTGACACACGGTCACAAAGGAGAGCCGGCTCACCAGTAACACAGGCTGGGACCAGTAAGAGGCTGGGACCAGTAAGAGGCTGGGACCAGTAGGAGAGGCTGGGACCAGTAAGAGTCTGGGACCAGTAGGAGAGGCTGGGACCAGTAGGAGAGGCTGGGACCAGTAGGAGAGGCTGGGACCAGTAAGAGAGGCTGGGACCAGTGAGACAGACTGCTGGTCAGCTCTGCTGGTCTGGTCTCTAACCCCAGGGGAGACATTCAGACACACACCGGCTGGAGACTCCCAGACACACGCACACGCGACACACACACAGCGCACACACAGCGCACACACCAAGCACACACAGCGCACACACGGCACACACACAGCGCACACACAGCGCACACACAGCGCACACACAGCGCACACATGGCGCACACACAGCGCACACACACCATGCAGACGAGCCTCCAGCGCACTCTGTATCTCTTCTTCATGCCACAAACTTTCTTTTTAAGACGTATTTTCTCGCACTGATCACCAGAGGTCATCTAAACAGCTCGTCCTACACTGGTTTGTGTTTGTGTGCGTGCCTGTGTGTGTGTGCGTGTGTTTAGATAGTGTTTGTTTGCAGACAACGTGAGTGTGTTTTCAAGAGAAACAAAGCCAGATAATCATGGTGATGTGTTCTGTGAACATCGTACCCCACTCTGCACACGAGCACGTCGTTAAAAACCACGCAGAGACAGGAGACGGCTCAACTCAACATCCTAGAGTTCAGCCCGGTTCTTTTGACAGCCAATCAGCACAGAGGAAAGCGTCCGAGAGCCGGTGTTTATGTACAGTGAATCGCCCACGTCGAAGAGTTCATACACGCACACACAGTGGTAAGATAGATTCAGTCCAACATTGTTCATCATATCACGTCTCTTCTTCTGACCAATCAGACGCATCGGTTCATAATCCTTCGTGAACTCCACCAATCATACGATCGGTTCATAATCCTTCATGAGCTCCACCAATCAGACGCATCGGTTCATAATCCTTCATGAGCTCCACCAATCAGAAGCATGGGCTCATTACCCTTCATGAGTCAGTGTCTCGTGTCGTTTCTCTTCCGAGCGAGAAGGATCCGTGTGTCTCTGTGTCTCTCGTCCTCTCTGATCGGAGTGTTAAAGCTTAATATCAAACCCATGTAGAGATGTCATGTGCCTTTTTACACAGACACACACACACACACACACACACACACACACACACACACACACACACGGCCTTTGACATTATTTTGACTGGGGTCTGTGTTTTGGTCTTCATCCCAAGTTGTATCACACACAGTGGAAACAGCAGAGCCGTGGAGCAGACTATATATTATATATGTTTATATTTATACGGTGTGTGTATATACGGTAGAGTCCCACAATCCCATAGAAAAAGGGAGGGATGGTACTGAAGTCAAACTAGTCCACAGGAACGCAGTTTGTTTCTAGAAAAAGAAGGAAAAGCACAGACCTTTTTACAAGGTGAGTCCACCGGGGGGAGGGGCTAAAGGTCCACCGGGGGGCGGGGCTAAAGGTCCACCAGGGGGCGGGACTAAAGGTCCACCGGGGGGCGGAGCTAAAGGTCCACCGGGGGGCGGAGCTAAAGGTCCACCGGGGGGCGGAGCTAAAGGTCCACCGAGGGGCGGGGCTAAAGGTCCACCGTGGGGCGGGGCTAAAGGTCCACCGGGGGGCGTGGCTAAAGGTCCACCGTGGGGCGTGGCTAAAGGTCATGGGTTAGGGTGCTGGGATGGATGCATGCATGTGGCGGCATTAAAAATACGGAGATGGTTTTTATGGTACAGGTCTGAGTCACGGCGGCCGGGGAGAGAAGGGGCGGAGTTTGTCCCCCCCCCCCGCGCTGGCGCTCCTCAAACAGGGAGGGGGGAGGGTGTAAAATGGTCTCTATTTATTGATCCGCCCGCCGCTGGAGAGTGCGGGTCACGTTTTTGGAGAAGGCCTCTTCCTGACGCGGCGACACATTGAGCAGCAGCACCCAACTAACGGCGGCGTTCCCGAGACGTTCCCGAGGTGTTCCCGAGGCAAATCCCGAGGTGTTCATGATCCGGAACGCTGGCAGGAGAGCGGCGACGTCAATTTGTTTCTGTTCTGATCTTCTCTAAAGTAACGCGTGCAGCATCGGAGCGTCGGATCGCGGAGCGTCGGATCGCGGAGCGTCGGAGCGTCAGAGCAGCCTTCCGTGCGGCCTCTCCCCCAAAACAAGTCGCCCCCGACGTCCCGGCGCTCCGGGCGGCGCTCCCGGCCCCGCCCGCGCTCACAGGTACACCTCCCGGCGCGTGAGCGTCCCGCAGGAAGTGGGCTTGTACTCCCCGGTGGGCGCCAGTGGGATCTCCTCGGTGGGGTG